>NC_134831.1:132578628-132878628 GCF_004210375.1 Tachypleus tridentatus | reverse complement strand
CCCTGTTCTCGCTGATATTCAAAACCAACTGGCCCATTTCTCACTAACATTTACTTCTATCAAGTTTTTCTGGATACCAGGCCACGTTGGTATTCGCGAGAATGCGCTTGTAGACATGACAGCTAAATCTATCTGCTCTGGCACTATCACCACTGTGCCTATTCCGTACATGGACTATGGTCCTGTATTCAAGGCTCCGTGCCAGCTGGCAGTCCACTTGGAGTGAGTAACGTGGCAACAAGCTTTTTCAAATAAAACCCTATATTGGGCTTTGGCCGTCTAGCTTCCGTAAAGTTCGGAAGGAGGAAGTTGTTCTAACTAGACTACGCATTGGTCACAGTTTTTTAACTCATCGTTTTCTTTTATCTGGAACTGATGCACCAGTGTGTAGTTTGTGTAACACTCAAATCACCGTAAGCCACATTTTACTTTCCTGTCATCGTTACGACTCTCAACGACGGCACTATTTTAAACATGTTCTGTCCCAGGATTTGTCTGTAACATTGGACAATGTTATTGGTGATGGTGACACTATCCACCTTGATAAAGTTTTTAGTTTTTTAATGGCCATTAGTCTTTTTAACCTCATTTAAGTGTTTGATATTTATTCATTACACCTTTTTATTTGTGGTTCCCTTTTCAGTCTCAATTTCTCTTGTTCAATTTGACATTGTAAAATGGCCTGAACATTAAATAACTCGACACCAGGACTGGAAAGGCCAATTTCAGGTGATTAACGCCGCTGTTTGAACTATCCGTTTGAACCACCCGTTAGTCGTCCTGGCGAGTTGTTATTACACTTTTGCTGCATGTCTTTTAACACTTCTTATTTTACCTTTTGATAATGGCTATTATAACAGCATAATCCGGAACCAGGACTGGAAAGGCCAACTTCAGGTGACTGACAGTGGTTCTTATACTTACCTGTTAGTCTTCCTGGCAGGTTATGATCATTACCATTTTGCTAGAGAAAGTCCTTTACAACTTCTCTTACTCTGCTTTCTCTCTTAACATTGTAGACTAGGTGTCAACATTGATTTTATACTTTTATGTTTTTCAACGAGGTTTTGTTTTACCTTCATTCCCTTTTATGTATTTTACTACATTTTATTTATTTTTACCTTTTTACTGGACGTTTGGTGCAGATAGCCTAGCTGCTTTGTGCCATAAAACACTAAATCAATCAATCAATTCAGGGTTCAAAGACCCCACTTCCCAATGATTCATTGGGGCTCCAGTGTACGGATAAAGCTCTACTATTACTAACAAGTACATAAATCTATATATACCCCAAGGAGGCTTCGTATCTGCAAGTGATACTCGAGCATGTATACCAGCTTTAGTCCCGTTAACTTGTGAGATGGGGTATGAACACAGTTTCAAACATAGCACCTCGAGAGAAACCAGCGTAATAAAATTCGATGCCAGAATCGGTTTCTGCGACCCTGCAAATTTACTTTTAGGTTTCCATTGTTCAAGGGTGAGCTTCCATACATATTTTAATCTTCTTGAGCAGGGAAGTTACGCTACATAAAGACAAGGACATTTTTAGGTGCTAAAAAGATTCGAGGTTCGTAAAAATGTATCTTGTTAACCTGAAGATGATTTAAGAAGGTCGAAACGTTGTTATCTGCTTTATTTTGGTGAAAGTGTTAATACACATACCAGCCGTTCTGAGATGCATTTTTACCTCAAGTGAGTTTCTCGTCATCACGAATTCGAGGTTCGGTCCCATAGGCGCAGAAATTTCAGTATGGTGTTTTAGTATGACATATATTCTAGTTTTCTTCTGATTTTTCAAGATACCCACTGGAAATTTGGAGCATTGTCAAACAGAACTGCGGCATAGGCCCCGTATACCAGTGTCTAGCGGCGCATCTGGATAAAAATACCTTCAAGTCATCCCGATTTTGTCTGCCAAGTTTTGTCATGCTAGTTTGAAAACTGTAGAAGAACTTAACTGGACAGAGATACGTAAATACAAAAAAAAAAAAAATTCTGAAGTCCAATTAATATAGAATGAATTTTGTTATTTTGTGGAAACTGGTCGATTTTTCACTAATTTTATTAAATTGGTGTTGCACTGGGTCAGAGCATAACCTTATCAATTAGAATCAGAAGTCATTTCTGGATTGATCTAGATTTGGAACAGTCGTATCTATAGCAATACAAGAGCCTGTGTGTATGTGACCGACATAGCTCCCAGAGGAAAGAACCTAACGACCTGAAATTTTGCATACTAAGAATTTTTTTATGTGATAATAAAAGAGCCTGTGTGTATGTGTGTGTGTGACCGACATAGTTCCCTTAGAAAAGAACCTATATTCGTATATATAGATGGATGATTAGATCAAGCACAAACTTTGCACATGATGTAAGGAATTTTTTTGAATATGCAGTTGGGTATTATTTTTTGGATTTGACTAAAAAATTGGCCAATTTTGTGGGGCATTTAAACCTCATAACTCTGCTTCCTGAAGGTCAAAAGAAAAGTACTTTTTTTTCAAATTCTTTATTACCCAATGAACAACGCGTAGTAGTTTTCTGCTAAATATTCTTTCTCAACACAAACATGGGAATTGAAGAAGGTTGAATTGAACTAACTTTGTGGAAACGACAACAGATAATATTGGAAAGTTCAGAGAATGAAAATAATTCAAATGAAAACACAGGTTAAAATAAAAACGATTCTGAGAAGTTAAGTTAAAACTATTTTTAAGAAGAGTTGAACTGAATTAAGTTAAGGAAATAGCAACAGACAAATCAGTTAAAGAACTGGTGAAATAGGATACGTATAGAAGGAGTTAACAAGCTTAACAAATATATCGAAGCTTCTGTGAATCTGTTTGTTTATAATTAAGCACAAGGCTCCATAATGGGCTGTCTGTGCTCTGTCCCCATGGGTATCAAAACCCAGATTCTAACGTTTTGAGTCCGTAGACATACCACCGCCTCACTAGGGGACACTGAATCTTAAGGAGTTTTAGAAATTGTAGTAGAGTGTGGGTATCTTATGCTAGTTAAAAATAAAATAAGCACTTCTGAAATTTATGTAAAAATTCAAAAAATTTCAAGAGCTTTAGCAAGTTAAGTAGAATATACTCTTCCTAAAACAATGCGTATTACAAATTATTAATTTCTAATTTTTGATATAGTTATCTTCATTGTCTGTAATAATAAGAACCAAAACAAGAAGCCTGCACTTTCCTGGGCTTACTTAATACCTTCTCTTTCATAGAACAATTTTTTTTTAATCTTATGAAATATTCTCACTGTATGTTTTTAGTTAAAATGATCGTTAAAAACACTCGTTGTCCACTTTTTCGTCTTATATAAATATCTTTCGATCACTTTTTCGAAGAAAAAAGGTGACTAAATATATATATATATATATATATATATATTTTTTTTTTGCAAATTGTTATATGAGAAATTCGTTTTGCTTGGTTTATTACAAATGACAACATATCATGGTCAATGGCATCATCAATTTAAGTTGACTTCTAATGTTAAAGGCCCGGCATGGCCAGGTGGATTAAAGCGTTCGACTCCTAATCCGAGGGTCGCGGGTTCGAATCCCTGTCGCACCAAACATGCTCACCCTTTCAGCCGTGGGGGGCGTCATAATATTACGATCTATCCCACTATTCGTTGGTAAAAGAGTAGCCAAAGAGTTGGCGGTGGGTGGTGATACTAGCTGTCTTCCCTCTAGTCTTACAATGCTAAATTAGGGACGGCTATCGCAGACAATCCTCGAGTAGCTTTGCACGAAATTAAAAAACAACAACAATCTGCTGTTAAATTTCTGAAACCTATTAAATAAGCAGGAAAATACAAGTTCCGAAAACAAATCGTTAAAACTAGCACAATTTCAAATTAATAGTTTTAAGTTAACACCAATACATGATGTAATCCTAAAAATTACTTTTATACGTTTAACCTGTATTAAAACTTTTTAAACTAGTGAGATAAAAATATTATATTTCAAATTTTTAGACTGATAAACAATACACTAAATGCACGGTGTTTTTAGTTTACATCAGCAAAATTTTGAGAAATTATGTCAATATAAATATGTGAAAAGTATTGATGGTTCAGAAAGTATATTGCAGAATTTATTAAAACAACGATTAACACACAAGTTCGTCTGTTGGAATACTTAAACGCTGTTCTAAACTATGGCAACTTTCGAAAACCAACAAATGCTAACCAATAGGTGCGCTGTCTCACATAGCAATTAGGAAACGAGATATAGATATTTCAAATAGATATAAATGATATCTGCTGGAAACGTTGGGCTTGGAGTAAATACCTCAGTATGTTAAACGTTACTTGTTCTTTCTACTAAAGTGTAGAAGAGACTCACGGTGAAGTCAAGCGTGTTCGTTGTGTTCCACTTCGTCAGTTCCAATATTCCTCTAAAATTAGTTAAATGAGCCTACTTCCCATCAAACTGAATAAATTACGCGTTATGGCTTAGACGGCTTTCAGAATAATTGTTCAAGAAGATAAAACAGTTCAAATGGTCAGAGATTTGGCCAAATTACCAGCTAATAGACAGTGTTTTGACTGTAACCAAAGAGTGCCGATGTATATAAATGTAACATTTGTTTGCACTTTATTTTTTGGAATACTGTAGTTTAATTGGTGACATTACATAAGTAAAAATGACATTTCGTAATCTGATGAAGTTTATAATAAGTTATCTGTATAAAACCCAGATGACATATTATATTGTCCTGAATGATAAACATTTAAAATTAGTGTAAACCGAAAACGGTTTAATCTATATGTTGCTCAGTGAATACATATTTTATAAATATTAATGTTAAATAAAAGTTACTAAAACTTTGAAATTTAATTTAGATAGGATTGTACAAAACTCTAGACCTATGTGTTACAATTCATACTTGGCCTGAAAGTGTAAGGTTGGTAAGTAACTGCAGTAACACATCCAGAATATTTAGGGAAAAGAAATTTTGCAATAAACGCCTTAAATTCTGAATGAATATCATTAACACTAACAGTACTGATGTTTTCTTCTTAATACTAAACATGTTTTAATAATAGTAACTAAAATATTTTTGTCACTGGTGTATAACTACAGGATGTTTGAAAATTCACTGTGCACTTATATATTTATTAACATACATGTTTCAATATAGAATACAGGAGGTAAATATGAATGACAATTATAAACAATGTTGAAAGTGACCCCCATTGGCATCAATACAGGCTTGGATCTATCTTATTTTGTTTCTAAACACCGCTATCAGTTGCTGGCTTGAAATAGAATGAATAAAATATGATTACAAAACTGCACAGTGACTTTCCAAACACCCAACATTGTAATTCAGGAGCATTGAAACCTTTTCTTTTTTTGCTGAGAGTAATGACTTTCAATAAACATGAAATTATCAAATATTCTTTACACATGAAGGGCATTGTGTTTGCAAAACTGTTAATACTGCACATTATATATATATTTACATTTTAATGAGTGAAAACTTAACCTTCAAATAAAAGTTTTATTGTTTAGGTCTTAGTAGAAACTTATACTAAAGGATGACCATCCTACTTGCTCTCTCCATGTTGCTCTCTCTATGGATGCTGTTAGCATCCATCTGAAAATTCCAGTTTACCCACTAGATGGTGATACAGCATCCAATAACAGTTATGCATCTTTGGCTAAAAAGTAACAAAAACCATGTTATTATCTGCACAATTAATAAAACTGACATAATATAAGGTTTGAGAAAATAAAGAAAATAGTTCTGGTGGAATGCACCAAAAATTATGGGTTTAAATTTTGCTTTAGCAATTGAGCAAAACAAAAGTACATATACTGTCAAACCTTCATAGTACTTAACGTTTTTTTGGTACTGAGATAATATGAAAAATATGTCTTTCTTAAAGGAATTTGCTTAAGAAGTTTCATAAAATATGTATTAAATTAATACACTGAAGTTGTAATATAGTTTAATTGTGCAAGTTACTTGTACAAAAGAATGTAAAATATATATCTTTAATATATGAATAAGTAACTTACTTGTGTGCTTTTAACTAAATGACCTTTTTACTTCTCTCACAAGTACTTTTTCAAAATACATAATTCATCATAAGCAAATCATTACAGTCATTTAGTTTTTCAAATTACTCTTAATAGGACTTTTAGTACATCAGATGGCCCATAGATGCTGTTATGTAGTAGTTGAATGTTTTTATGGAGAAAAGAATGGATAAATATTTGTATCAATGTTTTTGATTTTATATTTAATACATTATACAGTTTTATTCTTTGAATTGTTTAAATAAACAACTTGTATTTTTCTTTTGATAGTGATGTCAAATCATACAAGAAGTTTGTTTTAATTATAATAAAAAAATCCTGGTATAATTTATTGTTTTTGCATAGGGTTTGATTGATTTTATTAAAAGACAATGAAGACAAAATGTATAGAGATTATTTTTAATACTCATGAATATTAATTAAATTCATTGTAAATATTTTATGTTAAGACTGGAAAATGGAAGGTTGATTAAAGGAGATGATGCAGTAACTATTGTTATTGTTTGTGAGTTATTGTAATCTAATGAGGAAATGCACAAATTGAATTCAGAACCTTGTTTTTTACATGAGAATTAAATCCATCTCATCAAGTAAAGTCCATTACAATGGCCATTTCAGTTTTTAAGAAATTGACATCACAAAACAAAAGAGGAAATGAGGTACCTTTTTACTCTATTAAACATTATCGTAAGTAATAAGAATGAGGTACCTTTTATACTCCATTAAACATTATCATTAATAACAAGAATGCGGTACCATTTTACTTCATTAAATATTTTCATAAATAACAAGAATGAGGTACCTTTTTTACTCCATTAAAAAGTTTCATAAATAACAAGAATGAGGTACCTTTTCATAAATAACAAGAATGAAGTACCTTTTTTACTCCATTAAATATTATCATAAATGTAAGAAAAATGTTTCGGGAATTAGTTAGTTATGTACTTTATTGAGAATTGTTTGTTTTTTAAAGAATAATTAGTCCTGCTTATATATAAGTAACTTGCATGACTTAGAGAAATAAAATACTTGTATTTTTAATATGAATAATCTTACAAATGTTTTGAAGTGATTAATTCAGAGAAATTAAAAATCGTATTGGCATTCTTGTGCATGGACAAATGCACATTAGAGGTAGAAAGAAGTAAAATGACTTTTCTACATATTTGTATTAAAAATATTTGCAGTGGCAGTTGTAATATGCTGCTTTTATTAATACAGAGGTTTTTTCACTTGAAACTTACTGGTTCAGTATACATCTTTTAACATGTTGTAACTTATAACAAATTTCTTTTATTATTTTTATATGAAATTGGTTAAAAATTGTGAAACTGCAGACACTTACTGTTTTCCTCATTTTATAGATTTAGTTCTTTATTATTTAATTCTGTAAGTAATTTTGTTGTTAGCTGTTTCTCAGTCTTCATGGAATAATTTTTGTATATGTATATACAAATTAAATTTATTTTCTTAGAAAGAGTTTGTTTAGTGCAAGTGGTAAGAAATATTGATTCTTAAGATCTTGAGATGCAGTTTGCGTGCACTTCAATGGTAAGAAATATTGATTCTTAAGATCTTGAGATGCAATTTACGTGCACTTCAATGGTAAGAAATATTGATTCTTAAGATCTTGAGATGCAATTTGCGTGCACTTCTCTGTAGTTAAAGGTTTGTTTAAGTGGAAAGAACACTTTTATTATTAATTATTGGTGTTTTATGTGAAATATAGAAAACAATACATGTAAGTTTTATAATTTTATTACATTTTCTTCAGTGTGTATGTGTTTGAAGTATTGCAGGCATACATGGCTTAGAGTTTATGATCCTACAACAAATGTGGAACTTGAAAGAAGAATTGATGACCTATACTACAGGAGAGATTTCATGATACAAAAATATGACAGTAAGAGATAGTATATTGATCCAGATGTGGCAGTGAAACAGATAAAGCAAGAATCCAAACCTGAGCAACAACCTTCAGAAACACAGGGATCTTGGCAGTTATTTCAACAACATTGTTTACATACCTCTGTTGTTCATAAAAGCAGTGTATCTGAAACAAAGCCCATGTCCATGATATTGACAGAAACTGTTGGTCCTCTAGTTGTCCAGAATAACAATGTTAGCACACATCAAATGGTGAAGAGAAGCAGCTCAACTCTTTGGAAAACATTAAGAAATATCTTCTGACTTGCAGTGTGTATTGAATTTTGTATTTCTTACTGTAAAAATTTCAATGTTTAGTTTTGAATAAACTGCTATTTTGAAAAACATATTTGCATTTATGTGAAATAATCATATTTGAATAGTTAGGAATTAGAAATCATATAAAAACATGAAAAGATTGTAAAATAATACATTTTAAATATATTACTTAACAGTATAATCATTACTGTAGGTGTACTTTTCTAACTATGTTGTAACTTCTTTTATGTATGTTAATGTGTCACAATATTGATAATTAAACTGAGTGTCTATTGTTAATGATTTGTTTCACAGTGAAAAACTATAAAGTGCTAATGGTTTCAGCAACACAACAATTCCTCCTGTAGCCCTACTGATACTATCTCTACATCACAACAGTTATTACAAAATCAAGTGAAACCCAAGATTGTGCTTTTAATGTTACTGAAAATAATTCATATGAAGAAAGTACAGCTACATTAGATGGTACTGTTGTAATTTTAGAATTTATATTTTTTTGATGTTGAAATATGTTTATTTTTAAACACTTTACAGAGTTGGTATTTTGTTACTATGTTTGTTAGGTTCACGGTAACTTTGTGATTTGTTAGGTTACTTAACAGCCATTTAAGAGTTGATATGACAAATTCACAGACTGTGGTGTGTACTATCATAGATGAAGCAGGTTGATACTGATCCAATGAAAACTTGATTTGTCTTGAAAATGAATCCAGCTATATGTCATTACAAGTATAGCTCTTTAAATAGAATTTATTAAGACTGTGTCCTCAATCTGTGATATAAACATTTACTTGATTCTGAACAACAACTATTCAATAGGAACTTTTGAACTGATTAGCATGCTTTAAATTTCTTATGTACTGATTAACTTCTCTTAATCTGGGTCAAGATTCTGTGGTTTGTGTCCTGTTGCAATTCACAAAAGGGGGGAGGACATACTTTGTGGCTGTGTGTGCATTATAAGAGTAATGATCAATCCCCACTTTTTCTCTTACTCTGCTTTTTCTCTTTAGGACTATCTTTGCTCAAAGTTCAGCAAACAAACTTTTAAACTGTGTTTCATACAAAAAAATTCAACATGCTCTGCATAATCTTCATGTTAGTCAATTGCAGTTGGTTGACTTATGACAATCCGTTTACTCATGGTTGTAATTTTTGAGTATATATAATATGGCCCACGTGTCCTAGCCATAGTGTTGTTAAAACAACTTTTTTTAATCCTCAACATCCTAATGCTGAGGGTAAGTTATGGAACCTTATGTATCTGGTTGAGGTGGAAGATGTACATACTATTATGATCCCTTGTTACCATACTGTATAGTATGTTAAAGCAATAAAATGATAGCTCTGCAATTTTTGTTGTTTTATATTATGTACATTAAAAAAAACACAAACATCAAATAATAATTTGCAGAAGTGTACAATATAAAAAAAAAAAATCTCTTTATTGGTAGATTCAGGTAGGAACAGTCTCTCCAATTCAAAGTAATCACTTCAATCTCAGAATGCCAAAATTCAGTTACAGTATCTAAATTTAAAGTTGAAATTCATGCTAGACATACAGTTACAAAAGTCCATTGTTCCATTGTCAACTGTGTTAAAACTTGTCAATATTTTCAAAAATAGTTTCCTAAAAGCACAAGGCTTGCAGAAGTTTAGACTAATTCTTAACCTTAAACTTACTAACACTTAAAATAGAGTCATAAACAAAATCTAATAATACCTTATTACAAAACCTGTGATTAATATCTAGGTTCAGAAACATTTTTGAGTTCTATAGAGAAAACGTCTGTCTGAAATGACCACTTAGTCTAGATTAAAAAACAAATTCTCAAAAATATTTTCTCTCTCCAATTTCCACTAATGAAAACTTGAGATCATTTATACAGAACATCAAAACACCACTATATAGATTGTGCGTGCTAGAAAACGTTGTTAGTTACGTCAGTCATCAGGTGATATGCCTCCAGGGAATAACAAATAAGTTTTTACAAAAATATGGTATCATAACAATACCTCATTCTGTTTATATGTTACTACAGCTTTCACCTATCACACCATATTCCACTTGTGCAGGTAACTTCCTTTTCCACCCATTTTGGATTCATATCTTACTTCTTAGGTGAAGAGCATACCTGTTCCAAAAGTAGTGTGGTGCCCCACAAGCAAGCTCTGTTTTATTGCCAGGCACATCCATTTCTTCTGTTCGGACACTTTCTGATTGGTTTGTCTTTCATGTATCTGAACTGTTCACTTCCTCTGCAAAGTTGGATCCTCTCTCTTTTTTCTTCCACAGAAAATGTATTTGTGATAGGTACTTACCATATCTCACACACTTCATGTCCTTCTTCCCAACTGCTGATGTTCTTATATTGGTACTTATCAATTCTCAAAAGTGAGGATTGAGTAGGAATAGCAGAGGGAGCTAGCTGCATCTGCATACGTGGTGCACTACCATTGGTGGAGAGTAGTCACATGTTCAGAAACAGTGTGAAACTGTTGGAGTATAAAGATTAGTATGTTGATTGCCAAAATTCGTTTTAGTAATGATTTTCTTTATATTTTTAGTAAGGCAGACAAGAATTGAGATAGCTTTGCATGATGAGAGATAAGTACGTATTAAAAATACATTTTAAGTGTAAAAAAAAAAAATGTTATGTTCTGAAAAGTAGTCTCCAGAACTCATAAAATGCTTTGAATTTGATGATATCAAAGTTGTGTAAACCTTGCATAGATTGGCTTATTGGGCAGGAAATTGTTTAGGAATTTTTATGGTGTAAAGGACTGTTGACAGTTGCCATACTTAGATTATTTATCAGATTATCTAAGAGTGTTCTTTTTTATCATATAGATTCCCCACTATTGCACCTGTTGCCTTGCTAAATGTAATCTGATGTAAAGTTGTATATTTTTGTTTCTCCAGCATCATTGGAGCTTTTGTCTCATGATGTAGACATGCATTATAGTACATTTTCATGTTTCCTACTTTTAAAGTTCTGTTGTTACACTACTTTTTATTATTATAACTACATTATTCTGGAGTTATTTTAATGTTTGCCATGCTCTTTGTGTTTTCATTTATTGTGCTCCATCATTTTTTAATTTAAAATAATGTGTGTACGTACTTTTTCAATGTTTCTTGTTTAACAAACATTATTATTCATGCTAGAAAATAACACTGCAAATGAAAACCTTCCCAATTTTGAGTGTGTTTTTACTGAAAACCAAGGAATTTTATTTTTTTAAACAAGCCATATATATGCACACACACTTATTAACATAGAATTATGTACATGTATCTAATTATTGGTAATTTTATATTCAATTAGGTAATTAAGTTACGGCAGTAAGAGGCGTTTTATCACCTAAAATTTCTAAACATTCATGTTTATATAATTAGTAGTATCATAATTTCTACCAAAAGAACCTATTTTATTGGGCTTTCATTAATAACAACCTTTTGCTATTTTCTGGTTCAACCACTTCCAGTCCAGTTACTGGTCTTTTCCCAACTCCCAAATGATGTAGTTTGGTCAGCTTATCTTTTGTATGTATAATACCTTATCATGAGTGTTTTGAAAAAATAAAATACATCAAATTCATACTCCCTTCTTCGTCCAGATAACTAGTAATGCCCTAAAAAATAACAGATCAGTATGTAGAACTTCCCTTTGTTGAATCCATTTTGACTTTTTAAAATAACCTATTTCACCAATTGAATTTGTTAAGCTTCTAATATCAAACTCTCTAGTATTTTACTCATCACAGAAGTCAGACTAATTGTCCTATAATTTTCAGGGCAACTCATATACCCCTCTTTAAATATAGAAATATTGTTACCAACTTTCCAATCTTAAAGTACCTGTCCATTGTATACTGGCATACAAAAAACTTGAAATTATGGAGGATTGCTTATCTGATCTTTTGCCTTCTCTTAAGCCTTGGGAGGAAAAGTCTTATCTGGTTCTGTAGTTATTTCTGTTTTTAATATCTCAGCCTTTCTATTTAGCATAAGGGACTTAATATCTACATGAGTGAGGTCAGTCCCAGTATTTCCCATGGAGTGCTCAGAGTCAGAAATATTGCAAATATCTTCTCATGTAAAAAAGAAGAGAACATTTTAAAGTTCAGATATCTGATAGTCTTAAACAAAAACCTTGCAGTCAGCATCCTTTGAGGGCCTAGTCTCCATTCTAACATATTGCTTATCTTTATCATGTTAAAAGAAAACTCATTGTTAGTTAATGTTACTGACCAGCTGTTTCTCATAAACCCATTTTGACTTCATTAGTTAGTTAGTTATCACCATTAGATTCCATCTAGGAACATAGGGCCGCAATCGCCGTGGATTCTTCAATAAGTATTTAAATGAGGAGGTTGTTAGCCCACTGCACCGAGCCGTCCCTAATTTAGCAGTGTAAGACTAGAGGGAAGGCAGCTATTTTGACTTCATAATTCCTTTCAATTAAATCCATATTCTTTCTAAAGTTCTAGAAACTTTCATCCTTTCTGTCAGTTGTAACTTCTTATGACATTTATCCTTGATTTTTTTTTTGTGTGTCTTTAATAAGGCAACTCTCTTATTCTTTTCAGGAACATGCCTGTCTTAAATTAAAAGTAACTTATTTTTAAATATTTCTCAAAACTGCTCCAAGTAACTTTTTCAGCATGTTATTTCTATTTATTGATGATAAATCTGAATGTAGAGATGTAATTGTATCATGGTTATTCTGTAACCACATTTGAGTAATAATAAGAATTTTTCCAAGTTTTAAAATAGTGTGATATTTCATACCTCTGTAGCACAAATATCCTTATTGAAAACTTCTTATCAGTTCAACTTAAAAAACATGTTATTAGAGGTCATCAGTAATAATGATTTAAAACAAATGAGTCTGCCACAAGAAAAATGACAACTTGGCCACAAAAAGATGTCTGACCATATCTAATTAATCATTTTCTTCAGTGGTTAGGAAGAGAACTCAAGAATTTGTCTACCTTCATTCATATTAATTGAGTAATATCATACAACGTTAGATACAAATAAGAAGGCATGGCATTAGTATTTGAAAATTGTGAATGACGAATGACAGAAGAAATTTAGTTTTATTTACAGTTTTTCCCCTGACAACATACTCAAATGTAAAAAAACTTGAAAGTTCAATTTGCTACTGTTATTTTCTTTTGACATCTGTGAAGAGAACAAGTGACATTGCATTAACCAATTAATGTAATGGAATTAATCAAGACACCTTCTGGCATTTATTAGAATCTAGGCCTTGTTGAGGCCAAGCCATAATTCTCGTAGCAAAAGGTGATCCATCTTGATATTAGATGGGGTTTTAATAATATGACTAAGCAGTATAGGTTCATAAGAATGATACGTTAAGAAGTTCTCAGTGAATATTGCTCTCAATGATCCATTTAGTCTTGTAATTATATACAAAGTTGCAGAAATAAAACTGCAGTCATGAAAGAATATTGAAGAAAGGTTAAAATATACAGTTTAACTTTATGATTAACATTTAAATTATCACAGAATTTCTGATCTGTGGCTTGTATTGCTTAATGAAAAGTTATTGTTAGGAATCAATAAAAATGTATTTTGTCAGTTCACGCAATCTCATAAAGGGGTAGCAAATGCTGCTTGAACAATTTTATCTTCAAGAAGTTCAGCAACTAACAGAAAATTTGTTATCATTTATTTAGTTGACAGCATTCTTCTAGGGGAATATTAAGAAACAATATTTAATACTATAAAAGATACGATTAACAACAGTGACTTTACCATAAATGTGAGAAACATAATTGAGATGATCTCAGTCTATCTGTGTTGCACTAAAGTTCATAAACAAAATATTCCTGATTGTCCAGTATTGACTGTATGCAACTATACCATTTAACTTATTTCAACCTACATAAAATTTCATCTTAACACCTGTTTTGTTTAACAGTTTATTGTGACTGACACATAAGAAAATGAAGTTATTTGCACTTGACATAACATCATTAGAAACTATTTCAAGTCTGGGACATTTCCTTATGGATAGCTTGTAACATGAAGTTTTTGTTCAGAAAAACATTTTCTTGTGTTGCATCATATAAGTGACTGTCATGTCATTACAAAAGGTTATGTTACAAGTGTCTTTTGTGATTGGTGAGTTTTTTTAATAGAATCATCACTGCCCAATTGAAGTACTGGAGGACAATACATCACCCCTTTTGCATAGAGCAATCAGAGGTTTTCAGGTTTAACAGATTGTATTTCACAGAGAGATATCAAAATTTTTAAATTTGACAAGTTTTCCTTTTTGATAAATATGGCATGTCTGAAGATTGAGTTTGCATCTTCATCAAGAAATGGCCAGATGTTAAATTATAATAAGTTTTTGTACATCTAAATTACTTTCTCTGTAATTTATGTTTTATGTAATACTGTTCATGGCACCTCTACCTCCTGTAATGCATTGTAATACAGGTTTATATACCCTTTCACTCCATGGCATTATGTAATTTTTAACTGGCCCTTAAATTATTTTACAGTTTACAACCTATTATCATTTTTCATTATTTTCATTAATAAATTCTATATTTGTAAAAGCAATTTGTCACAGAATCAATGTATGTATATATATATATACACACACACACACACACACACAGAAAGAAGTATATGGTGTCATAGCAACATTACTCCAACCTCCCAACTTGGCTGGAGCTGCTATTATGACTTTTAAAGTTTTTAAGATTTAACAAGAATGCACCTATCGCAAATTGCCATGGTAACAGTGTTGTGTTAACAAAAACGTCCAGTAACCAAATGTTCGGATCCACTTATGCGATGAAGGGTTTAATGCTACACTAACAAAAGAACCTTTTTTGATAATTTCCTTTCTACTAATACTCTTCTAATTAGATTAGCCAAATATTGTACTGAATTAAAATGCTTTCACTTTTTAAACCAATGTTACAACCACAAATCATAGTTTGCTATAGGAAACAAGGTGGAGCTTCCTTATGCTGATCTATTATATTGATTCTGTTAAAGAAATATTTTGAAACAACACCCAAATAACCATAAGTAAATCTCAGCTGACGACAATATGAAAATTGTATATAAATAAAAAAGGACTTTGAAAACAGGGCTAATGAAGTGAACATTTATTTGAAAAGGAGTTTTCTTTCTTTCCTGCATCATCATGCCAAAATAATAAGCAAAAGGAAACCATCTCTAAATTCAGACTGTCAGATTGTATATAATCTAAAATGTCTTGCTTAGATTTTTAATTTAATGCTTACAGATGATTTAGACACACAACAAATGCTTTTCTATTTCTTATTGATAAATAAAGCTATTATCCATCGACTGAATCTTGTTTTAATTGATAAATTTCAGTCATAATACTAAAAAAAATTTCCTTTACCTTGAAAGCTCAACTATTTAAACAAATAAATCCTATATATATATATATATATTGCCAAGAAACCATAACATCATACAACTAGATAGTATTGTTTGTCATATCATCTTCTAAACCCATCTTTTATGGATGTAATATCAATATCAGATAACTTCTGGCTTGTAGTCAACATACAACAGAATAACTTCCTCTGATACACCTGATAGCAGTAATGAGTATAACAAAGAGAAGTAGAATATTCACCTCCAAATAGATTAAAGAGTATATATGTGGCCCTAATTCATGTTACTTTGCCAAAACTTATTTGATATTTGCCCTATCTCTTGTGTATTTTTTATTTTTTTGTGGTCATCTTGAATCATAAAGAACAGTCAACATATGTGAATGTCTATGAAACGTCCCATTCATGAATTGTAATAAAACTAAAGCTTCCCATTTTAATAAAGTTGATACTAACACAACACATTACAGATAATTGCCTAAAACATTCTCATATGACTGGAGAGAAATAATAGAAATGCATAATGTTGGACAGTTCAAATTATGATAGCATGAATTAATGTTTTTAATTGATGTTTATTATGTTGTTATTTCATGTTTTTTAATTTGTTTTTAAACATTGCTGATCTTTTGCTTGCATTATTAGAATTTCTGTTTTGTTTACCAAAAAAAACACTGATTTTTCTGTTGTTATCTTGTAGTGAGATATCCCACTCTTACAGTGATTTCTAAGTTGAATTCACAAGGTAGATCATATTTTGTTTCTGTAATGTAATTAGCTTATCTTTAAGAGTTTGTTTCATTTTAGTATCGCTATATTCCACATAACTAGAATGCTTAAATTTGACAGCTGTTTGCATGTATCATATTACATTCAAACCAATGTGAGTAGGCATGTCAGTTAATCATGAGTGATAGACATGAAGCTTTACAGAAAGCTTCTTCTCAAATCATGGAATCCTCATGTGTATACAATGTGCATGTTACCAAATCCTTTGGAACAGTACATATATACAAACACCGTCAAGTAATTTACCATTCCGAATTTCATTTGCTTATGAATCCTATAGTGTCTTGCTCTGTAAGACATATAAACTTTTGAAGTTTAACAATTTCTAATCAAGATACTGTGGTGAAAGGAGTTCAGGAATCTTCAACAAGGAATTATTACAAAATATTGAATTGATTGCACAAGCACCCGAAACAATGAAGGCTAATTATTATTATATAAATTTATTGTTGGTATTTTTTTTATGAAATAGACAGCCATTGAATGTGCCAGTGTAGAATATGAAACCAGTTGCCACAAATTATTCAGTCTTTCATCCATGTCTACTTTGAAAAATGTTGTGAAATGAAACTGCATATTTAGATTAGTATCAGAATTAGTGTGAAAAATCACTGAAATTATCACTTGTACTAGCAAATCCTGTTTTGTTTTTTTACTTTTATGAATAGATTTGGGATTTAGGAGAGTATGTAGAATGCTTTGGATATAACTGTGATGTACTGGTTATGTGCTGAAGTAATATCATAGTGTGGACTTGTATTATCAGGTTTAAAATTGACCTTCTAATATTTTTGTAGGAAACTATGAATACCCTATTGTGTCGAGACTTTCTGGATAATGTTGCACTACCTGAACTGATAGAATTCTATAAAGACTGACCACCTGTTTTTAGCATGATAATGTACCTCATCATACTACACACCATGCACCTTGCTGTACCACACAGCATGTACCTCACCAAACCACACTCCATGCACTTTTTGATTTCACACACA
The DNA here is from genome assembly GCF_004210375.1 of Tachypleus tridentatus. NCBI lineage: Eukaryota > Metazoa > Arthropoda > Merostomata > Xiphosura > Limulidae > Tachypleus > Tachypleus tridentatus. Next base: position 132,861,147 of record NC_134831.1, on the reverse strand, counting down.
ATGTCCAGCGATGGCTTGGTATAAATGGTATCCAAAATTTCCTTTTTTTCTAACATATTCCATCTGGTACACTTTGATTGCTCTATCAGTGGGGAAAAAATTAAAAAAAAACACACCAGAAAACCTTACTTTGCTCAAAGCTGTTTTGCAATAGAAGTGATCTGTCCCACCATTTTCATTGGTGCATATTAGGTAAAACAACCTTAGTTGTGATTAATATTGAAGGTAGTCTCACTTTCTATTGTAATAATATTTCAGTTCCAAAACATTACACCCATCTTAAACTGTGTTGTGTAAATGCGTTTTTATAATAAATGTGTCTTCAATGGTTAACATGAATCTTTTATGCATATACTATGTGCCATTGCTAGTAGTTCATATATTTATAAAAACATTTAACTGTAATAATTAGAGAAGAGAACTTTTCAAAGCATCAGTTGTATTGTTCTCAGAAACAACATACGTTAATTATTTTGATACAATATATATGCCTTATATTTCTGGAGAGGTCACAAAAACAAAATTTTTCTTTTCAATTAAAACAAATCTTTTCATACAGTATGAAAATGCATTTTTTTTCACTTATTATTGAATCTATTGCTGGTTTCTGCCATTTATTTATATTTTTTTATTATGATGAAATATTTTTGCTATCTTCACCTGAGCTTCCTACTCATTCTTGGTTTATATTGGCCATACCTTTTCCAAATACTTCACTTAAACTAACTAAATTTATAAAAAATACTCCAGGATGGATCTTATGTGATGAAAATTTAAACTGGGGATGTCTACTTTTCAACTGGCCAGTAACTCAACCTATTCCCACTGATTATACTCAAAATATTATTTCCACACCTTCTCAAAGTATCAGGGCATTGCTGTCCTGTTCAGTTGGTTCATGGTCCCTCTTCTATAACTGGTCTTTCATTTTAACTGAAACTAAAAATTATTCTGTTTTTATTGGCAGAAATTGCAAGCTATATAACTTTAACAACACCAGTTGTTCAGAGTTCTGAAAAATATTACAAGCCAGAATTTTACTTTTCTTAAAAGTTGTATACCAGATGGATTTAGTTTCAGACAGCATTTTGAAATTCCCTAAAATTCACCTCAGAAAATGAATCCAACTGCTGCTGACAAGTATGATGCAATTGCTGAAATGGACAAACTTTTCCATCAGCTATCAAAGCTGGATTTACTTGGTCAGATGCTGGTGTTAGAATACCTACTGCACATGAATCATCAGCAGTTCCTGGCTCAGTTTATGTAACAGGTATGATATATATTTTTTAAATATACAAATCTAAATTTTTTCTCAAGTGCTCTTAAACATAGCCTTCTCATTTTACTGTGGCAAGATTTGTGAGTTAATATAAATGTATCGCTTTTGATCATCCACTTTGGATCTGTTTCAAGATGAATATTTTATCCAGGGGTTCACAGGTATATATGTATGGCTAAAATAATTATTGCATACTTTAAATACACTAAAAAAGGTACAAGGGTATACAATCACAACCAAAGTTTTTTCAGTTAGCAAGGTTTTATTTTACTTTGATTTTGACATTTGACAGCAAACAAACTTAGTTATTAACTTACTGTGTTAACTACTTGGGTAAACTGGGTAACAACATAATAAACAATAAGAACAGATTTAGATCTGCTATCATTTGTCTTGGTAGTTTAATACGAACTTGTTTTGTTGGGGAGTTGAATGAAGTGACTAATTTCCTTGAGTACCAACCATTTTTGTTGGTACTCATTTGAGAACCTGACATGAAAAATTATGTGAATTTCTGATTCAGTTATCTGTCACTACTTAAATGTGTATGTTATGTTTTATTTAGATTTAATTTTGTACAATCACTTACAGAGGTTAAGTTTTTAATGTGTAAGCAAATTAGCATTTTTAGGAGTGAATATCTGGCAGTTTGCAAAATTTTCTAGACATCGTGAAAATGTTGTTTTGAGTTTTCAATTGTTTTAGTGGTATAAAATTAACCTTTTTTTAGATCCAAAATCATAAGTTATATTTCTTTACTTAAAAATTATAGTTATGAATGAGAATTAGTATATGTGTTATTAGCTTATAATATGTTAATATAATGACAATAATTATTTTTATGAGTAACATATAGGGCAGTGTTTTTTTATGTAAAAATAAAAGTATTTCATACTTCAAAAACACCAAGGTATTGGAAATTCTGGACATAAATCTATATTAAAATACTAATATAATTTTAATAACAAAATGTTATTGTTAACATACTGTAATATTATATTTTTTATTTCCTTTTTTCTCTTGCCAACACACTAGTAACTTTCAACTGTTTCTTTGCCAGTCATAGTGCCCCATCTTCCTAAGTTTTTATGTGATTGAATATTTGATTTTTTTTATGTAGTCTAAAACTTTCCTGCAGACAGAGAAAATGAATTATTTTTCCACAATCTTTAGCAGGTACATCTTTGTCCAATTCTTTAATGCATGCTTCATGCTTATCTTTTGAGAAATTTAGAAACTAAACATATCTGTTTTGGCCTGGTTTGTTTTGAATTTTGGGTAAGGTAACTAGCCGTCCCCAATTTAGTAATGTAAGACTAGAGGGAATGCAGCTGGTCATCACCACTCACTGCCAAATCTTGGGCTACTCTCTTAACAATGAATAGTGGGATTGACCATCACATTATAACACCCCCACGACTGAAAGGACAAGCATATTTGGTGTGAAGGGGATTCGAACCTGCAACCCTCATTTTGAGTGCCTTAACCACCTGTCCATGCTGGGCCTGAAGATATTTCAATGGATGCATATGCTGAACTAATACAAGCACACACCAAGGTATTGGAATGCCTTGCTATAACATACAATCCATTCAATAGCTTTAATCTTAGTTTAATACCAATTAATGCTTTGTAACTTGTTGTTTTGCTTTCTTTTTTGTATATAAAGTTGTAAAAAATTGTAATACTTAATTTAACTAACTGATTAAATTCACATATAGTTAAATCATTCCAGAAGTGAAGGGTCATTTCAGAGAAAACTATGATAATTTCAAGACATTTCTAGTAAACACTGACCCTAGTAAAGTGGTATTATGGAACAGAGTAGTATTATAACAAAAGTGTGGTGATAGTGTTTTAAGGTTTGATATAGTGTAACAAATATTAAAATATTATAATTTATTTGAGCATACAGAAAGCTAAGATCTTCAGCTGATTGTGAACTATTTTATTTATGTGAAACTAAGGTTTGATGACTTACGGATCATACAGCCTTCCTTCGCTTATACTGTGAACATGTGTGAATATTCACAGTGAACGAAACTGCACAGTGTGTGTTTTTTGGGTATCCTGACTGTATTTTTAGTCTTCAACTATTTCTTTGTTAATGTTATGTTACAGTTGCTGTAAACATTAGTTTTTTTATCTAATTGTTTATATTTCAGTCTTTATTTTGTGTATGAACACTGAGGTATCTTTACTTTTAAAGAGCAATACTCTGTGTCAGATTTAAACTAGTTCTGTTCAGATAAGGTTATGAACTTCAGATTCTCAAAGTGTTTGTGTCCACATGTGCAATTTCTTGTTGTTTTCTACGTTGGTGTAGTTGAAGTAAAGACACTCTAGAAAATGAACGACTAGTTTTATGTCACTCTGAAAACAATATATGGAGAAACAGACAATCAAAAATTTAGATTATCTTAGAATTATAACTTTAACCTTACTCTTTGAACTTTAAAGCCTTAGGAAAATATATTATTTGTGTTGAAGCCAAAAGCACTAAAATTAACAGTAAATACCCTGATGTCCTTCAAAATCACAGTTCATTTAACCTAGAAAGAAAAATGTGTACACATTAACCATTAATGTTATTATTTAGATCAAAATCTTATTATTATCCATAAAATTAACTACATTCATTTTCTTGCTATCAATATTAACACAGACACTGTAGCTAAAACCCAAGAATTTTTTTAAAAATTACTGCCTCATACCTGTACTTTACATAAAAAACTATACATATTTTTAATATCTACATTAGCCATGTATTTCGATATTTAACAATGCTATATTTACTTAAATCATGTGTGTAGGTATACACACACATACACAAAGAAACTGTTGACTAAGCAAGCATCACTATTATGCTCTAATCATATAAATTTAGTACATCTCTATTTAAGTTACTATATCAGCTGTATTTTCCATATTAAGCATGATAAATGGCTACTGTACTCACCAATGTAGTTTTATAGTCAGGTAATATTTCTAATTCACCATCCAAAGTTTGTTATATATTTGCACTCTTAAATACATAATTATTCTATCTTATGTCATATATTTACACTTAAATATGCATATATTCTAATTTATGTCATATATTTACATTTAAATATACAATATTATATCTTTCTAAAGTACACAATTATTCTATCTTATGTCATATATATACACTTAAATATGCTTATATGCTAATTTATGTCCTATATTTATATTGAAATACATAACATTATATTTTTCTTAAATAGGTACATTTCAGTTATCAAAATTCCACTAATGTATTTGCAGACTGAATTATTCTCTATATGATTTTAATAAAAAACGCCTTACTTAAACTAGTCTTTGTCTGTTTAAAGAGAAAATAAATACATAAACACAATTACACACATAAAGTAATCTTAACTTTACTTAGTGTCAATTTACTGCTCAAACAGTATATTGAAAACATATTTAGAAAGTAAATGTATAGCAACAACTATGTCTGATTGGCATCACTAAAATTGTATCTAATACAGGGATAAAGCAGATATGACATAGTGATAACAGAAACTAAAGGGATAACTAAATTGAATATCAAAAATATTATGTTAATTTTTTTGGTGGCTGTTTTCAATGGTGAATTTAAGATTATGTGAGCCCAGAGGCTAATAATTTTTGTGGGCCCTACATCCCACATAATTGTACATAGAATAAAATTATCAGAGGGTCCCTATTTAGAGCATGGCCCCTGGGGCTGAGTCCCCTCTAGCCTCTACCTAAATATGCCACTGACTGTCTTAATGTGAAATCATTCAGTGACACACACATATCCTTGTAAAGGTTATTATAGTATACATTTTACTTTTACAAGATATAAAACATTTTATAATAAGTATTAAAAACATGGTAATATAAAAAATCTTTAATTATGGGCATTTTAAAATTGATTAAAATTCTATCACCAATTTAAAAATCTCATAAAGTTCATTTACAATATTCTAACTACAAAATAAACATTAGCTATTAAATGAGTAATTTTTTTATTTAATTGAGAAGTTTATATAATACAGATTTAAACAATAATGATATAACAAAATGGATGATAAAATATTTTCGCAAACACATATTTATTAAAATAACATTGTTGAAGGAAAAACATTAAATATATTTTTTGGTATTACCATGTTTTTAATATGTATTATGAGACTTTGTTTTCCTCCTTATAAAATATTTTATATTTGTTTTGCCTGGTTATTTTGAAGATGTATTTTTTAACATCTTATAAAATTATATGCTAGTGGTGGTGTAACATCTTTTGTTCCTACTGTTCCAGTACCTGTGGTTTAACATGCTAATTTTATATTATGTCTTTTGTTGTGGAAAACGTTGAAATTTATGCATGAAACATAAAAATATTTTACAGAATCTACATCAAAATTCTTTATACAGAAACATAGGTGGTGAGCAAGTCTTTTGTTTGTGTAGACTATTTTGTCATATATAGGAGTTTACATAATTGGGAAGGATCAGTTTCCACTTCTTAATAAATAAATTCTCCTTAGTGAGTTACGTATGCCTCTTTTTATCTCTTTTTCTCTATATTTCCATGTATACTGTATATTTTAAGTTAGTGAGAATAATGTCCCAAAAGAGACAGCTTGTTTGGGGAGGTTAAGCCTCACCAAGTCTTTCATGCTCACTACTCCTGTATAGTATTTTAAGTAACTTCTACACTACCATGAATATAGTTGGTTTAACAGTTAAAAATTATTATTTGATAAGTTTTTCACTTGTTTACTTTAAAATACAGTTTCAATTTAAAAAAAGCAAATAAATTATCTTATAAATTAAACTTATACATTACAGATGTTGGATTGGTATGTTTACTTGATAATTACTTTCAAGTAGTATGAATTTTGAGTAATCTTGTTTGACAGTTTCAAGAAATGATAAAAAAAAATGCTACAGGAAGAGAGAGATTCAATTATTGATGAATCATTTGGTTTAAAACGTTTAGAAGATCATGCTACAATGCAGTCGGAGTAGTGAAAGATATGTTTTATAACATTTACTATTATCTTTTATCAAAGTTGTATATCTCTTTCAATTTAATTTGAGCTTAAAATATTTAGATTTTGAACTGTTTCAGCTGCATTCAACTCCTTCACCACTAATACTGCTCCAACCTGGAGTCAGCTTTCTCCTCTGAACATTCAACAGCAAGGTTGTTTTCCAAATGCCATCCCATTTCAAGATGCACTTCTGTCTGAACGATTTGATGCTATTACATCATCTTCAGCATTTAGTATTCAAGTCAATGAACAGAATGTGTCTGAATTATAGCATCTTGGACTGCAAGATAATGTTACAACCAGTTATACTTTTGGGGTAAGAGCAAGATCTCACACTAGTTTAGGATCTTCTGTATCTGCTAATCTTAAGTTGGGCAACCAATCAAGTGATATACTAACAATGCACTATGGAGTACAAAATGTTGAATTTGATTTGAACTCGTCAGCCACTAAACTGTCTGAAACAGGAATTGCTTCTACAGGAGGTCAGTCAACTGGAACTGCTTGGACTTTTGAAAATTATCAACAAACCCAGATGAACATGTTTTCTTAAATCAAGCTAGGCACCTGGCCATGGCAGCAACCTCCTCAGTCTTCAGTGTATCCCTTCTCAGTAAGTATTTTTAATCATTAAAAATTTAAACTGACGTTACAGTTAGTCTAAAGCTTTTTAAGTTAAAAAAGGTTAACATAACATATTCTGTTTAAGGTCAAAATTGATAAAACACCCAGAGTTAAATGTTTTAATGTTTTCTGTATAATAATATATGTCATAAAAGTCTTTACAATTAAGTACCAACATGCTGTTTTTAATGGAAAAACCATTCATCATTTCTACTAGGATGTGCATAATACATTCTTTACAAAAATTGTAAATGAATCCATATTTGGTCGTAAGAAGATACATAGGTGAATTGATAAAGCATCTGTAGTTTTTTTTGTGAAAGTTAAAGCCCTGAGGTCTTTCTACCTGATTAAGTCTTTCTTATGTTATCTACTTTCTTTATATTTTCTGTGCAGTATTATTGAACTAGAGTTTTGGGATAAGAATTTTTTATTTTTCTATCTTATTGCTGTGTGAGAATCTTGAATGACCTTTTACAGGTTTCTACATTATTGTTTTTCCTGTTCTCAGATAGACTGGTGAGTTTCACCTTTAATGATATTGATCAGGCGAGTAAAGTATATGTTAATTCCATGTGTAAAAATAAAGTTACTTCAGAAGTTAGTTAGTTGATCCATATACACATATTCATATTTTTGTTTATCCTACATTCAGTTTGTTTTTATTATGTTAATATTTATGACAGTATTTTACATTTTTGTATGGGAGATTTGTTTTTCACTGTCATGTTTCATGCCTTAGTGATTGGCTTCTAAAGTATATGACTTGTTTTACCATAATAAATGTTTATATCATTTGTTTATTCTAAATGCTTTACTCAAAAGGAATGAGTTTATAAAGTCTGCCTAGGTATACCTTCAGGCAACCCCCAATTTCATATCTCCATTTTAATAAGCCCAGATGCTAATAAGCTGTCTTGTTTATTTTTGATTGATCCTGCTAGCTTTGCCTCCCTTTCAAATCATGTTCTAGCAGGAATATCATGTCAAAAAAAGGCTTGAGAGACAATGGAGGCTGGCCTTGATTGAGCTTCTAAGTGGTGGAAGATGATCACATTGTGACTTACAAGTGAGGTGCAGTTGAAATAATGTGGAACATAGGGTATGTGGGAGCTCCAGACTTGTGGCATGTAAAAACATTTTTTGCATATAGAGGGCAGCACTGAATGAGAATAACTATTTGTGTGAGAGGAAGTAAGTGTGTATCAGAAATACATTTTCAATTTAGAAGAATCATAACTCCACTTGAATGTCACAAAGTTTGTTTTTTGCTAGATTTACAGGGCTAGACAGGCATCCAAAGATAGAGTCCAGAATTTTGAGAGATATCTACAGGGTATCAAGTAATAGCTGCTCAAGCATCATATTGCTAGTCAGCTACTGTTAATAGATGTAATGCCAACACATTATGTGAGATCAGTGAAGCAGCTAGCTAGCTAGACATTAAGTGAACTGTACTGGTATGAATTCAAAATAAATTTACTCATCTTGAACCATTCATCAAATATTCAGTTCCAAACTAAAACTTCTGTATATAAATCATTATTTCTAATGTCTATTATCATAAACAATATTATTGTTTGTATATTAAAATATATCTGTATTAAGAAAGAAAACAGTGTGTTTCAATCCTGTTGGCAAATATTGTAAATGTGGTATACATTAACATTTAGTTAACTTCTAAAATAAAATTACAATTTAATGCTATTTTAAATCGTTATACATAACATAATAAAGTTAATACTCAGCCAGGATAATTATAATACATAACAATTAACATATATTGTAGTGACAGCATAAATATTATTGGTCCTTGATGAATTCTACCGATGATTAGTTTTTTTCGTGATGGCAAGAAAATGTGTTGCACATAGTGGCTCATAGATGGCAGCATGATAGAGGATTGCAGCTGTAAAGATGCAGCTTGCAGTGGTGAACCATGTTGGTTATTTTGGTAAAGCTTCATGTTTGTGTGTATGAATACATGAACATCATACAAAGCCATCCATCAATGTTGTATTACATTAATGAATCAAAACGAGCTGAACATTGAAACCTAAAGATGTGAAATAAACTGCAGTAACTAACCTTTAAAGCATTACTTAAAGATGACTGTACTTGATATTTGCATTAATACTGTTGATAGCATGGTTTCAGTTTTGACTTTAGAATATTCACTGGATAATGAATGGTCATTGAAGGAATGAAAGAAAACATAGTTTTACTTGGTGTTTTCCATAATTTTAATGCATAAGTGAGTACAATTATCTACAGAAAGTAAAATTCATGGACAGTAACTTACATGTTATAGGAAATACAAAGTTAGTATGCCCAGTGTCTTGTTTGATTGATTATAGTCAATCATGAAAGTTGAAATACTTAGTAAGCACATATGTTTGTTCAATATTTTCTTAAAATTGTTTCAGTACAAGGTAAAGTCAAAATATATGAAAATGGAGACTCTGAGGGCCCAACCAGATATGTTACTTTGTATATGCACTTGGCTTGTACTAAACTTGCATCTGAAAGAAGTACAAAGGGAAAGTGATGTAAGTATTAATAAATTCCCATGATCAGAAGTTAGTAGCTGGTGTTTGTTTCAGTTATTTGTTTAGAGACCAGTGTTTGCAGTATTGAATCCCATAGGCTGTGTCAGTATAACAACCAAGTCAGTAGTGAAGAGTAGCACTTGGGTTAAAGGATATCTTTATTAGATGTTGTCACGGCAATAATGATGGTGGATAACCATAAACACAAAGGATTACATTGTCTGTAGGCATATATACATTTGAACACACATAATCTTGTAGAAGTGTCACCTGACCACAGAAATAATTTTAACATTCTGTCTAAAAGCAATTTAGAATAGAGGAACATTGTACTTGAGCTGTTATAACTTTTAAATCAGTATTTTGGTGGAACTAATGATAAATCAAGTTCATAAGAATTTATATTTATAATCCTGATTTTTCTGTTTAACCCTTCCAGCTGTGTTTTTTATTAACTAGCTAGTTGTGTAATTTTATATTAATTCTGCCTAATTGTTTAATATTAATGGTATATGTTGGTCAAAGACTACCTTTCAGAAACTTTGACAACATTGCCCTTTATATAACCATTCGTAAGACATTGGACGCCAGCCTAACATTTAACAAAGTGAGAAATTTTAGTTATTTGAATTGTTATAAAATGTACAATAGATATTTCATAAAGTTTCTTATAATTCTAGCAAATTATTAATGTTGTATTTTTTATTCATGGGTTTGATGTATTTTCTGGTGTTATTTTTTCCTTTATACATTCTCTTCAAATTAACACACTTCACATTTGTTTTATGACTAATTTCAAATGAATAACAACAAGAAATTTTTGAAATTTTGCAAGGGAAAAAGTAATAATAAATAAAAACTAATCTGTGTTATTTTAACTAATAAAAGTGCTAAAATTATCATTCATTGCATGTGTGCCTAATTCAGCAGTAGTTGTATGATTGTGACATATGAGTAGGACCTAGGATATGGGGTGCACCTGGTGCAAATGATCAGGGACTGAGTTTAGACAAATATTTTCCACACATACGATACTGAAAAGTTTTACTTTTTTCTCTCCCCACACAAAAAAAATAATATTTATATGCTGATGTTGCATTTTGTTGAGTCTTGCAAGAGGAAAAAATAACACACGTAGTTGAGGAGGAGGGGTAAGAGAGGATGAGGAACCCAGAATCAGAGAAAACACCAGGATCAAGAACTTCTCTATGAAACCCTGCTTATAAGTTCATCTATAAGGGTTGCAGAAAATAATAATTTTGCAATTTTCCAACCACTGGATTTTCTCATTGTGATTTATTCTAAAGACTTTTCCTCATAAAATAAATTTTTTGAAAATAAAAATCAGTTTTTTTGCATTGTAACATTACTCATTTGTGTGCATGTAAACACTTTTATATTTACTTTTGTGGTTACTGTCTGTAATACCATTCATAATTGTATTTATTATTTATCTTCTGTCATTTCTGCCATGTGCTGGCTAAACATTTGCTATGTATCTACTAACTGCCTGAAAATTTTGTGAAGTCTATATAAGATTCTTAAAGTTGTTTCTACAACTATATATACCAAATATGATTATATTGTTGCACCATGGCACTGGCTTTAAAAATTCAGTCAACATTTCCTGCAGTCTTTACTCTATTTAGCTGTAGTAACTAATTGTTGGGTGTAAGAACTGAATTTATTTCATACAGCTGTGAGTAACTAGTAGCTCTTTGTGACAAGTAACAAGCTTTAAAGTGTGATGTTATCATGTTCACAACCCTTAGTTTGTTTTTACTGTGTTTAATGAAGTCTTTATTTTAAATGTTGAATATTTCCTATAATCTTCGAATTTTATATCTTTTTTTTTTTTTGTCACAAATCTGAGGGATTAAAAATGAGCCAGTATGACATGCAGACATACCTTCTTATCTTAATGTAGAATTTTTAAAAAATTAGATTTATTCTTGATTACGTATTTGAATATGCCAATCCTTCACAGATCCAAACTGACCATTAAGTTTACTTCCTTTTAATGGCTGGATTATGTATTTGAATATGCCAAACCTTCACAGACCCAGACTGACCATTAAGTTTACTTCCTTCTAATGGCTGGATTATGTATTTGAATATGACAAACCTTCACAGACCTAGACTGACCATTAAGTTTACTTCCTTCTAATGGCTGGATTATGTATTTGAATATGCCAAACCTTCACAGACCCAAACTGACCATTAAGTTTACTTCCTTCTAATGGCTGGATTATGTATTTGAATATGACAAACCTTCACAGACCCAGACTGATCATTAAGTTTACTTCCTTCTAATGGCTGGATTATGTATTTGAATATGACAAACCTTCACAGACCCAGACTGATCATTAAGTTTACTTCCTTCTAGCAATAATGTACAGTATGCAGCATTACAGCAGTGGTGACCTTCACTGGTAGAATAAATGAAATTTGTCCCCTTTGCTATGTTGAATGAAAATAACCAGTCACATAGATAGCACTAGTTGTTATAGGTGAATCCACTGTTTCTCATTAATTCATTCACTTCAATCAGGTTAAAGAGAGCATGTAGTGAACTTACAGGGAGTTATTCACAAAATGCTATTAAATAACCTTACTGTTACATATATCAATGTAATTGACAATATAAACATAGTTTATATTTCAAATTTTCATGTTAGATATGTTTTAATTTTTAATTTAAAATGAATTATAAATAAAAAAACCACTAAATGTCAATTTTTGTTTGTCACATAGCATCTCCTATTATATTATTGTTCAGTTTATATTTTCTTACACCTATCATACAATGTATATGGCAGTCAATAAATTAAAAACTCAAATTTGAGATATGGACAAACTGTAATATAAAAATAAGAACCTCCTACCTCTTTCATTTGCTGAGATATTGGTTTATTTAGCCAATCTAATAGTCCCATGCTGGGACAGTGGTAAGTCTGTAGATTGAAAATGCTAAAATCAGGGGCTCAGTTCCCCTTGGTGGACACAGGAGATAACCCAATGTGGCTTTGCTATAAGAAAAAAACACAAAAACACCAATCTAGTAGAGTGGCTCCTCTCACTACTCCATTATTTTGAAACCTCTTGCCTAATTTCATGTACATTATTTGCAAAAGAGCAGCCTCTTGTCATGTAAACTTGAGTCATTTGTAAATAGCTTGAATAAGAAAGTCATAATTTCATCAAAACTATTTTCAGTGTGATTAATAAGTTTTTGCTCAGAATAGATATGAGATACACTACATGACCAAAAATATGTGAACACTTGACCATCACACCCACATGTGCTTGTTAAACATCTCGTTCCAAAACCATTAGCATTAATATAGAGTTGGTCCCCCTTTGCTGCTATAACAGCCTCCACTCTTCTGGGAAGGATTTTCACCAGATTTTGGAACATGGCTGTGGAGAATTGCTCCTATTCAGCTACAAGAATATCAGTGATGTCAGGTGAGAAGGCCTGGCTCACAGTCAGAATTTCACTTCATCCCAAAGGTGTTTGATGGGTTTGAGGTCAGGGCTCTGTGCAGGTCAATCAAGTTCATTCACACCAACCTTAGCAAACCATGTCTTTATGGACTCCATTTTGTGTGTGGGGGCATTGTCTTGCTTAAACAAAAGAGGTCCTTTTCCAAACTGTTTCCACAAAGTTGGAAGCACAAAATTCTCTAGAACATCATTGGATGCTGTAGCATTAAGATTTCCCTTCACTAGAACAAAAGAACTTTGCCCAAACCATAAAAAACAGCTCCAGACCATTATTTCTCCTCCACAAAACTTTACAATTGGCACTATGCATTTAAGCAGGTAGCATTCTCCTGGCATCCACCAAACCCAGATTCATCCATCAGACTACCATTTTGTGAAGCGTGATTCATCACTTCAGAGAACACATTTCCACTGCTCCAGAGTCCAATGTCAGTGTGATTTACACTACTCCAGCTGACGCTTGCTATTATGCCTGGTGATCTTAGGTTTGTGTAGCTGCTCAGCCATGAAAACCCATTTCGTGAAGCTCCCAATGAATAGTTCTTGTGGTGATGTTGCTTTCAGAGGTTGTTTGGAACTTGGTAGTGAGTGCTGCAACTGTGGACAGAATTTTTATGTGCAATGTGCTTCAGCACTTAGCTATCCCATTCTGTGAGATTATGTGGCCTACCACTTCATGGCTGAGCTGTTGTTGTTCCTAGATGCTTCCACTTTGCAATAACAGCAGTTACAGCTGACCAGGGCAGCTATAGTAATTTGACAAACTGACTTGTTGGAAAAGTGGCATCCTCTGACAGTGCCATGTTGAAAGTCACTGAGCTCTTCAGTATGACCAATTCTACTGCCAATGTTTGTCTATGGGGATTTCATGGCTGTATGCTTGATTTTATGCACCTGTTAACAATTGGTGTGGATGAAATAGCCTAACCCACTAATTAGAAGGAGTGTCCACATACTTTTGGCCATGTAGTGCATTTTTAAAATCATATATAACTTGTTCAGAAACCCATATAAATTACAGGGTTTTTTGCATTGAATAACATAGTAAATTGATAATTTCTGTGTTTTGTAAAATGTATACTTGAAGCTTACAAAACCTAATATCTCATAACCCTCCACTCAGAAAAATAAATGAGGCTTATGGCACAGATGAGAATGTATGACATGAGCACAAAATCTCATGACTTTGAAGGTACTCCAAATTTTTATTTTTTGAACTATTTTTTATTCCTTCTTTTATTTTTTTAGTGAAAATAAATGAAATTTAAGTGTTGTAGATAAATAGTATTTACTAATTGACAAATATGTTTGTTGAAAAGGAAATAAGATTTTATAACCACATGCACAAATAATATCCTTCTATGTTTATACAGTATACCATTAAATTCTAAACATCCCAGTAAATGACCAGTTCTCAAACACTTAAAGTTTATTGGATTAGCTGTGAACCAACCATATAATAAAAATTTTCACAGATTCACAATCAATTAGTCATTTCTCACCCTAAAGTGGGCATTTTTTTTTTCTGAGTTTATGGATGACCAAGATGGACATTGCCAATGCTTATCTCCAAATCCTCATATTACCATAGTCTTGTCCATATCTTCAGTTTGTCCATTAAGGGGTCATTTGTCAATCTTGTGCCTTACCCTTCAGGCTTACTTCTGCAAATTATGTTTTTTTGTTGGGTGGTCAGAGCTATTGATTGCTATAGGGTTGCAATTTTATCATTATGTGGTCAACTGGCTTCTTCTGACTCATTCCAAACTGGAGTCAGCCAGCCATACTCATCAATTGTTTCTAGTGAATAATCAGGTGGGCTGGTTAATCAAATTGGAGAAGTTTTTCTTCTGAATAACCCAATATCTCATCTACTTTGGTCTCTATTTTGATACTCATCTCAGTCAGGCCCAACCTTCTGATTTATGACCTTGTTCCATGAAACTGTTAGTTTGCAATGCCCTTTCAGTTCCTTCACTTTCTCTTTACAAGGATCTATTACTTTTGGGAATGTGATCTTCAGTGATGTCACTATTCCCCCTCATTGTAAGCATATGTGATCTCTTCAGTGAGTTCTTCACAATCAATGGAATCTTGCTTAAGATTCCTTGTCATCTCTCACTACCCTTCCTGCTACCTTGATGGACAATCTGTATTGGTGGTTAGACAAGGCCCATACATCTGCAAATGTTCCAATTTATTTTTCTTGTTTGGATTTACTTCTCTTCATAGATCCATTCCTTCAGGGCTGGGGTTCATAGGACAGTCACCAGGAGGCTTTGGATTGTTAGTCTGTAAAAGGAAGGTCTTTGCATATCAATGACCCTGAGCTTCTTGAGGTTCATCATGGTTTGAACCACTTCCTTCCTGTCACCAGGCATTGTCTGGTGATGATTTATTCAATAATTATATGACTGTAGCTCATATCAATAACCACAGGGACACTTGGTTGAGATCTCTCTGTTTTCAAACATTGGATATATTACATTGAGCCTATATGCACCACATTTATCTTGTTGCATGTTAAGCGTGCTTTCCACCTTGTACTGGATTGTCTTTACTGCTCCAGTCAAAATTATCTGCCATGGTAGTCTTTATAGCTCATAATTTTCGTGGCTTTGCAGTTGGTAGGGTTTACCTCGCATAAATGCATTTACTACATACCTAATCACAAGTTACATCTTTGCAGTAATTCATCCTTGAATTCTGATTGTCAATGTCTTCAGCCAGGTTTAGTCTCACAAATTCCTTTTTGTTTATCCTCTTATCTGATTACTTCATTGCATGATTTTTCTCCTAACTGGCTAGCTCCATGGTTTCCATGATTACATTAACTGCAACTTTTCTCCCCAGTACATCTTCCTTTTTGTCTTTACATTCTTTGTTGATCTTTGTTACTGGTTCTACATCCAGCCATTCGCATCATTCATCTTTGCACCTAGCTTTTATTTTGTCCTTGGTGAGGGAGTCATGTTTCTCCCATTGAACAGCTTTCCTTTTAGTTTGTTCTATATATCCTTTTTTAATGGAAGTGTATTAACACAAATGGAAAATGTTCTATAGTTTCTCTGTGATTCAGGGATTTTCACTGATCAACCTACTGTGGCTGAAGTGGTGGAGTTTCTCACATGGCTTTTTGACAATTTGTCTTCACTATCCTGGCTCTCAGGTTATTGGGTTGCCTTATCCCATACCTTTTGTTTTTCCCAATATCATCACATTTTTGATTTCCCTGTTAAATAATTCCTTCTGGATTTATCTTACACTCCAGACAGACTTTTCTTCTATGTTGGAATATTAATGTGGTCCTTCATTCTCTCACCTAATCTCAATTTGAACTACTTTCCTTGTGTTTCATGTTTCACCTTTCATTTAAAACGTATTTCCTTCTCATGTTAGCCTGTAGAAGTCAAAGATAAAATTTCTTCACCATTGACATTTCCCATATGCTTTACAACCATACCTATCTTCTCTTTCATCTGAATTATTCTTCCTTCCAAAGACCTTGGCAGCGAGGGAGGGGAACTCCTCCTTTTGTGTTATTTCCCTTCTATATATATTTCTTATTTCTACCCTCATTCTGATCCAGATAAATTTCTATGTCTGGTTCATACTCTTTGTTGTTACATTGCTCATGCAGCTTTTCAACTCTCTATCTCTTGACAGTCTTCCTTTGTTTGGAATTTTCCCCCTTCTACTCTCACCATTTGGTTTCACAATTTGATTTTATTGGCTTATTTCTCCTTGTCTTCTTCCTCCTAGAAGTTGTTCCAAGTATCTTCTCATCAGCTTTGACACCTTTTCCGTCATGTCTTGTCTTCTTTGCTATTGGAGGAAATGCTACAATTTGATATATAGTCTACACCTAATATGTTCTTCCCTATTATTTATTTATCTTGGTTTCTTCTTGGTCAGGTTGTCATCTTCCACTTATAGTTGTTCTTTAAACTTTCATGTGACCTTGACTGGGGAAGTTTATATTTGTACTGTTCCTTTCCTTTCAAGGACCCTTTCTAAGGACCCCAGGTATTCTCTTCACTGTACAACCACGTACTCTTCCATCACTCATAATGGCTGGTCTGTTCCACAAGATTGTCTGTAAATCTTGTGATGAACTTGTCTGTTCCAGACCATATAACTCCTGGACTGCATGGACAAAGCAGAAGGGGATAGCCTTGCCTTATGTTGAATAATTTGGTATGTTCTGCTTTTGAAATTAGGGTTTCATGATCACTTATTGCACTGTCTCAGGTGATGATGTTCCTCTGGACTCTCAACTGCATTCCCATTCCCCTTTCTTCTAGTTCAGTATGGGAGCCCTTACCACTTTCCAGTTCCAAGTTTCTGGGGTGGTCAACCACGGAGACACCCTTCTGAATAGATTTCACACAAAGATGGCTATAACGATTCAGTAAATAGTAAGATGGTAGTGTCCAGCAGGTCCAGATGATGTGCTATCCTCCAACATGCAATATATACTCACAAAGGAGTGAGAAATCAAACTGCATTTCACCTCTTTGATTGAGAGCCCTTACCTAAAAGTTGATACCCCATAGTTGGGTTTTGGATTTAAAGTAGAACCAATCAATACAAGTCCTCACATATGTTTATGGTTCACTTTATTCCTACACTTATCATACTCCTGTGTTCTTGATCTTAATGGAGGTAAGGGAGACTGCTCCAGTTCTTTCATTTTTTGCTATCACTTCTTGTGTCATATTCTGAGAATGTTATTGCTTTTTGGATGATTCTGTTCAGTTTTGCTGTTGGGAGAGTTGATTTATATTATATAGACATCCTTTTGACACCAGATGCTTGGTCCCGGAATTGATATATCAAGGCTAACGTGTCATTCTTAAGAGTCTGGTTAGTTAAAGATTCCCTCTGGTCTCTTGAACTTTAGGTGAAGATGGTATGATCCCCATTCTAATCCCTTCCCACTTTTATACTTTGTGGTATTAAGTTACATATACCTTTCATGATCAGGATTACTATCCTGCCACAGTTCTCACCCACTTGGATGTGCTCTTCTCTTTTTCTGCCCATATCTACTACACATTTCATGGATGGATGAAGAGTATACCTGGTTCAAACGTTATACGGTTCTCTTTTTCAGATCTGACTCTTTTATTTCCAGGGGTATCTTTTGGATGTTTTTGAGGGGCTACTTCTGTTATTTACTCAAACAGATTGTGCCAGCTAATCAATGTGGAATTCTAACTAATCTTGTGAGAAGAGGGAAGTGCTGTATCAGAAGTTATAATTTTCCTATACTGAAAGTGTATTACTGATAGGTACTTCCCTTTTCTCACACTTCCCACCCTTCTTCCCCACTTTCCTCTAGTGCTTACATCTTCTGCTAAACCTCAAAGTGATAATTCAGCAGAGGCATATAGAGGAAATCATGTGTGTCATGCGAATATGTCATGCTCCTATTGATAGAGAAGTGATGCACGGTGATTTGCATGAGAGATACGTTGAAATAATTTGATTCCAGTAGGGATGAGCAGAAGGCTTGTGCCATGTGTAAAGAAACAATCTGCATACAGAGGACAGTGCTGGACAGGAATGGCTTATCTTTTGAATTGAGGATGTACCTAGTGGAAATACCATTAATTTGCAAAAAACAACAACTTGAAATGCAGTTTTTATTGTGCTTTGAAAACATTTGAACTTGAACAGCAAAATAATGAGTCTTTTTTTTGAGATGTTCTAATTGTATTTCTGTTGCACAAGTAGTAATCTACACTGATGTTAACTTGTTTCAAGATATCAATATGGAATTATTGATAATATAAGCTCATGCATTTTTTGGAAGAAACAAGTCATCCTCTTGCTTGACAAGAGTATACATAAACATTTATACATACAAATTGGGCTTTAGGAGATAATTTATTTTATTGGTAACTTTTTGAATAAATTCTCTTTTTCATAGCCAGAAACAAGGTTGTCAATTAATTATAAATTATTTTGTATAATATACACATATTACACATATGTAATGACAATTTCTGAGTACTCATGGCATGTCTTTATAACTTAAAATTTGATATGTTTAGCAGACTTAAGCCTTTTCTTTCATAGAAAGAGCTCATAAATAGTTTCTTTTAATATAATGCTTTCTCCATATTATTTTTTCCAAAATGATTGCAACAATTTTGTTTTTGCTGATACAAAAAAGCATCATTATACAGATAAAGGCTGTTGATTTCAGGTCTTCTTTATTGTAATTTGTGTGTGTGTGTCTATTTGTCTATGACAAAATATTTTAATTTTTCAAACCTTTGATCTTCATGAAATTTTCAGAGGTTCTTGGGTATTCCCCAGGACCTAAAAATCCCATACTTTGTCATTTGAAGTTAGTAATTTATAGTTTTGCATGATTATGCATGTAAAATTTAATATTTAATGGATTTCATTAGAGAGTCTCCTTCCCAATGGTTGAGTATTAGTAATAAAACTGATTTTATATATCATTAAAAAACATAATTTTATCAGCTAAGTCTGTTTGAAATCTTGACACAAATTACAAGATTGTTCCTAATCTCTGTTCTTTTTTGTTGTAATATATTAGAGACAGGTTTATATATACATATATATATATAAGTATTGGTATCTTATGTTCACGGCTGTTTCAATGAATTATTTTTTCCCAAAATAATGTTAATTTTGTTTTAAAAATAATAAATGTGATATTATTGGGCTATAAAGCAATACTGCATCATATATAAACTTGTATGTTAAATAACATGTCTGTGCTTAAAATATGATTTGTTTTTGTGTCCAAAGTGTGTTGCCAGTTTGAAATAACTAAAACTGGAAAAATGATTTGTTTATCATATCTGTTAAATGTTTATGTACAGTAATGTAGGGTGAGTTAGTAGGAACTTATATACTTTAGTAGCAAAAAAAAAAGTCCAGAATAAACACATTTTGAAAGTTCTGCTTTGAACTAAACTGATCATTTCAAAGCTGTATACATACACAATAAGCTCAGGTATCAAAACTTAAAGTACATCTTAATTTTAAAGTTAATTCATCAAAATGTAGAAGGCTAAACAAAGTTACTGGTTTCTAATTATGGTTTGTTTTTATGGTGACTTTTATACTAGAAAAAACCCTATCTCTTGAAGGTTTTACATCCTCCAGACTACTGACAGGAGAATGATGTAAAAGTACCACCACTTCTTCAATCTGTCATCTGCATTTGTGACTGTAATGAAGAGTAAAACTTAGAATTATAATTTTGCAAAGTTATCCTTTTTTTAGTGATATCCTGGAAGTGGACCTTCAATATATTTATGATTATCAACTTGTACCACACATGATTTGACTTTTTTATACAAAATGTTATTGGAATGTTTGTAGTAAAAGCAACAGCATTCCATATCAGTTTCTAGATTGCAACTAGAACCTACACTAATAATCTTTAAAATTATTAGTCTATTAGTGGAAGAACTGAAATACTGTTAAAGGATATGGAATTATTGAAGAGACACAAAAGTATTCATTTTCATTAATGCAAACAAATTCTTGACCTATATTACACTAAGTTATTTCTTAATAATTAATCATACCTAAATATTACAGTTATAATGCTATTTTGTTCATTTGTTACAGTATTTCAACTGAATTCATTGGGTATTGGCTGGTGACTCAAAGAATTGTTAAAAAATAAAATTATTCCTGTTCAAAACTGTATATTCTATGCTTACATTAAAATCGTGCATAAGCCTTACAAAGTAACTTGCTTTGTGTTTTTTTTTTATTAAAACAAGTCTTGTCCCCTCCCTACTATGGTACTGGATGTTATCATCTTCGGACACAGGTTCTCTTCTATATTTGAAAGACTTGGTACATTTATTTTTGCTGCATTTTCATGTTACCTATTGAGGGCATAATAGAATAAACCACATTAATAGTTAACTGCTCTTCATTGTTCAGTTTTCTATGATTACTTCTCCCTTAAATTATTCTGTACTGGTTACTAATATCTGTCTTCTCAACATAGTATTCTTACAAACAGTTAAAGTTAATAATTTTTGTCTTGGTAGGCTTCTTCCTTAAAATGTGATACACAGTGTTGTTGTCATTCTTTAAAGCTGGAACTGTTATTAATGTTAAGAGTACCCAAATGATGGTTGAATTCATTTTAATCATTACTGGGTTTGGTACATTGACATAAAATGATAAGTAATTTATGTAATTCTTGTCAGTTTGTTTTATGACAGTGGTGTCATTAAAGACTGCTTTTAAGTTCTTTGTATACAATTACTTAGTTATGATCAGAAGTTATTGACAAATACATCTGAACTATCTATGAGTTGAAAAACTTTAGGGGTGTGCCTTTCTTATTCTTTAGCTTGTATAATCATACAGAATAATAGTTAAATTTGCCAGCATTTACACACTAATTCTGTCACTAACTAACTTTTGTCTCCTACAGACAAAGTCATAGGCAGTACCAGAAATATTTTTACAGTGTGTTAAAAGTTTAGGTTTGCTTTTACTGACTTTTATAATTGTGTTGATAAGGGTTTCCAAGCAACACTTTCAGATTTCTTTGTTTGGATATAAAAACAGCTAATTCTAAATCTTTAAATAATTTACGTCAGCACAGTGATATGTCTGAGGACCTACAACAGTAAAAACCTAGTTTCAATACCCATGGTGGTCAGAGCACAGATAACCCATTGT
Source organism: Tachypleus tridentatus (assembly GCF_004210375.1). NCBI lineage: Eukaryota > Metazoa > Arthropoda > Merostomata > Xiphosura > Limulidae > Tachypleus > Tachypleus tridentatus. Next base: position 132,839,437 of record NC_134831.1, on the reverse strand, counting down.
GTAGCTTTGTGCCTAATTCCAAACAAACAAACAATGATGTGTGATGTCACACACATCATTCCTTTCTTTCCTTGAATTCTTGTCTTTTACAATAACAAACTTACTAAAATATTATTTATATACCATCTACACATTATTTTGAAACACATGGTGTATAAATTAGGGAAGACTGTGGAGGTTAGAAATTGTTTCTCAACAGAGTTGACTACAATTCTACTTCTAACTTTTTTATCTTCCCATTTTATCACAATATATTGTCACAAAGTTTAAGTATCTTTGGATTGGAAGAAGCTTCTAACTTGGTGAAATGGTTTTCATCTTCCTACTTTCATTCAGTATTAGTGTTCCTAGCATAAGCATACTGAACTTATTTCTTGGACTTCTCTAAGCATTATCCTGTATAGAGAAATCTGAAATGTTTGTTTGCTTCACTTTGTTGTTGATTATTCTATCATTCTTGACTCTTAAAACCAGATGTTGTAATTTCCAATAATGAATTGAAATTGTTTCATCACATGTTGTGAGAAATCTTAAAACACAACCACATTTACTCATTAACCCGTTCCAAACATACGTTTCTTTCCCACATGTGTCATCTACACATTATATTATGCTGGTAAATTCCCAACAGAAAAAATTTACCTTTCATTTTTACTCGGCCAAAATCATATTTCTGCTTGCACTGTAGATAAATAAATTATCTTCTTTCATCAGTGTAAGCATGTTTACATCTGTATAAAAAAGTATTGTAATTTCATTAGTCCAAATACTCACTGCACATATAAGCTAAGAGGTAAAAATGAGATGGCATTGGTAACTGCATGATTTGTGTGCTTGTGTGTGCTTTTCTTCTGTATATTTTCTTAATATACCATTCTATATTTGTATCATATAAACTATTTTACTAAGATATTATAATAAATGAAGATGAAATATTTCAAAGTAACAATTAAAACAAAAATTTAAATTAGCCTATCTGATGTGTAATTTACCCGGAGGTGTAGAAGGCAAATTTAAAATGGAGTCCTCAAAATGTATTTGAATGAGCAAAGCATGCATTTTTCTCAGACAAGTTGAAAAGGAGTGGGAGCTAAGTCCCTTCACTTCATATACCACTACCACTTTATTATGTAAGCCCATGAAGTTGAGTATTTATATCTATATAAATGTTTACCCTTACAGACACCTGCATTATGCTATAAAATGCCCCTGGTTTTTTGTTGATGATTACCTAGGCCTTATGAGATTTGTCGGTAAGTCACTGAGAAGAGGATATATTTGGCTCTCATATTGCACACTTGTAAATCTGAATCTAAAACATAATATACTTGTTGTGACAGGTTCCAAAATTGTTGATAGGTAAATGGTGATTTATAAATCTTTTTGCTGGAGTGATTATATGATTCAGGGTCAAGATTGCTCATTAAGTAATTACATATGTTCCAAAATGTGGTATTTGGCCACTTGCTGAAATTGTTTACCCTACATTTTGTCACAACACTGGGGTCACTAACTACAGGGTGGCCCGTAATTCTCTACCCATCCATTTATCTTATGTATCCAGTGTATCTGTGTGCTGTCCCTCATTCTCGCTGCAAAATATTATGCAACGCCATGTTTTGTGAGACATTTTCCTCAACATAACAGGGGTTATTGTTCCAAATGCCACGGTAACAGCTGCCTTCAACTCATCATTAGTATTATAACGTTGTTTAAACACAATGTGGATGGGTACGGACTTACTGGCCACCCTGTAGAACCCAGCTGTCTGCTGTAGCTACCTTAAGATTATATCATTATTTGGCTTTCATGTCAAAGTTCCTGTAGCAATTAGGATTTACTGACTCCATAATCGGCTCTCGTATATAGAAACAGCAATATAACAAAAATGACACAGAGCACTTGGGACATTACATGGTGACGTTGTTTTGCCTACCAACCAGAATGATGTATTGGGATGCTCAGATATAAAGTTAAAACGTTAATGATAGTTTTATTTTTAGTTTAATTACTAACTCAGTGTATTTTATTACAAACATTTCCAGTAAGTAAAATTTATTTTTTAGAACAGATGGCAAGTTTGGATCACTGGCACAATCATTCTCAAGTATACAAGTTTTAACGGCCCAACACAGTTTTGGTTTGGTTTGTTTTGAATTTCGTGCAAAGCTACACGAGGCCTATCTGTGCTAGCCGTCCCTAATTTCGCAGTGTAAGACTGGAGGGAAGGCAGTTAGTCATCACCAGCTACCGCCAACGTTTGGGCTACTCTTTTACCAACGACTAGTGGGATTGACTGTACATTATAACGCCCTCACGGCTAAAAGAGGCGAACATGTTTGGTGTGACGGGTATTCGAACCCGCTACCCTCAGATTACGAGTTGAATACCTTAACCACCTGGCCATGCCGGGCCTCCAACACTATTAAAACGTGTGTATTCGAGAATGATCGAAACGTTGTACCTGTTTTAAACTTATTATATTCTCAATCTTTCATTGTACAGGGTGGCCCGTAAGTCCCTACCCATTTATATATCTTATGTATCCAGTGTATCTGTGTGTTGTCCCTCATTCTCACTGCATAATATTATGCAACGCCATGTTTTGTGAGACATTTTCCTCAACATAACAGGGGTTATTGTTCCAAATGCCGCGGTAACAGCTGCCTTCAACTCATCATTAGTATTATAACGTTGTTTATAATAACAAACGGATGGGTAGGGACTTACGGGCCGCCCTGTACAATCTGCATGCCTAGCCAAGCACCTTCACTTTACACACCTTCTACAGTTCTGTAGTATTCATTGTTTGCTACCATTATTTTCAGAAGTACAATAGTTCTGTTCATCCCAGCTAAAATGCTTCCCATGCACATAGAATATATCATATTTTTTCCATTTTTCATTTTCGCAATGTCAACGCAACTAGGAATAATTTTAAATAATTAAATGTTTATAAAATAATTTGTGAAATGCCAATTTACGACAAAACAAGTTACTAGATGAGGTATACAAATTATGGAAAGATAACTTTAAATATATAATTATACTTCAAAATTTTATTTCTTCTCAAAAGTCTTCTGAAAGAACTGACATAGCCAGGTGGATAAGTACTCAACTCGCGGTCTCAGGTTCAAATCATCGTTCCACTCTTTTTTGTTTACTCTTTCAGCTGTGGGGGCGTTATAAGGTTATAATTGACAGTCGATCCCACTATTCGTGGCTTGACATGGCCAGGTGGGTTAAGGCGTTCGACTCGTAATCTGATGGTCGCGGGATCGAATTCCCGTCGCACCAGACATACTCCCTCTTTCAGCCGTTGGGGCTTTATAATGTGACGGTCAATCCCGCTATTCGTTGGTAAAAGAGTACCCTATAAAGTTGGCGGTGGATGGAGATGACTTGCTGCCTACTCTTTAGTCTTACACTGCTAAAATAGGGACAGCTAGCACAGATAGCCCTCGAGTAGCTTTGTGCGAAATTCAAAAACAAACAAAACAAATAAACCCACTATTCGTCGGGACAGATTTGGCGCTGGATGGTGATGACTAATTGCCTTCCCTCTGATCTTTAACTACTAACCAAGCACAGCTAGCTAAGATAACTCTCGTGTAGTTTTGCAGGAAATTCAAACCAAATCAATCATTATTATATATTTCTTCTACCAAAAATTGATCAAAAGTTCAAGTCAAAAACAGTGGTAGCTGAGCAGGAGTTTAGTAAAGGTGACAGAAATTTATCAGACGGATGGAAGAAAAGATGTTATATTTGTTATATAATAGGGCACATTGCAAAGGAGTGGAAGTCTATTACCAACAAATAGCAGCAGAAATCTCAACTTAAAACAGCTGAAACCACTTATAAAGAAACAAGAAAAGATGCCACTTTCAGAATAAAAAAAGAAAAGCATGTTAGATTCACCACATAAAGGAAGTCCCATTTCCATGACTAATGGTCAGTTGAAGCTAGCCAATGTGATCAGAACATGTTACAGATACTAAAAAGTGCCAACAAATCACAGCATGCCAATATGTGAAGGCTATGCTGGGGACAAGAAAGTGAATATTGTGCGACACAATGGATGCAGCAGCGAGAACCATTCTAGTATCTGAGATCATTTGACAGGCAGTGTGTGTCTGTGTGTGCAAAGATAAAGGTGGACACTCCCTATTATCTAGAAAACCTTGGAGCCATATGTGTCAATGAACCAATACATGTCGTGGTGATTGGAAAGATACCAGGTAGTAGGAATTTGAAGAACACATACAGAAAAAAAGTGGATAGGCATCTGTAGTCACTAAAAGAGCTCAAGAAAAGAATGTAAAGCAAGACATGAAGCCCTTACAAGTATCAAAAATCGATGTCCCGAATGGCATTAGAACTACCCTACTCTGTAGAAACTCCGGGAAAATGCACGAGAGAATTTGGAACAGCAGACAAAATGGAAAGAGATTTAAAAACAAAGAGCTGGAAAGGAGTATTAAGCCATACCGATCAAAGCAGTTCTATTTAGGAAGCCAAACTCATCAAAGACAGCCGGAAGGACTTCTATAACAAAACGGCTTTAGTTCTGCTACCCATAGTCGACAACGAACTCGTCCTGCATTGGAAAGCTCTCAACACAATCTGTTATAAAGGGAAGTGGATGGGACGACCAAGGTCTAAGATGCCTGTTTGTTGAAGAGATACTTCAAGAGAGTGAAGCTACTGAGATACAGATGGACATGGCAGGTGTAGCTGTCATATAAGCAGAATGTAAAGATAATAACTTCATTATTGAAGAAAAAGATGAAATGGAAAAGGACGTCAACATGAGTGAAAAATGACTGACAAGAAGAAGAAAAGAGGTACAAGATTTATTGTGCCAGTATACAGAGAAATCAGGAAAGATCGACCTCAAGCAGCACAAGATGAAGACAAAGACAATGGATACTGTCAAGATGAACCTATACTGGAGGCTCTACGAGACCAACAAGATAAACTGTAAACGAGAAAACTTAGTATATGATGTAAGAACAATCTTTGTATACATTTTAAAAATATTGTAAATATCTTTCTTTGAGAGGGGATTATTGTTGGATATAAAAATTGTTTAGTGTAAGGGCTATTATGTAGTTTATTTTGTTACTTAATATCTAACGATCGTTTAGTTCCGTGACAGTAGTGTGAAAGACATATTGTTTTGTAAAAAGGTTAATTATAACACATTTTTGATACGTAACTGTACGAGTCGTACACTGATTTTGCAATTACATAGTTGTCTGGGATTTACTAATTAATATTCTTGACATCACATTACTTGAATCTACGGTATTTTTGTCGTTATCTTAACTAAATATTGCTACATTATAGTGTCGCTCGCTCAGGTTGTAGAAATTTCGAGGCCTCAGTGAATAATCTTTATATATATATATATATATGATCAAATGAGAGTAAGCAGAAGTAAAAGAAAAATTCAAGTAAAAGTTCAGTCAGAAAGAAAAAAGTGAAATTAGTTGGTGTGTGAGTGATTAGCTATAACGGGCAATATTGTAAAGTGAGTTTCACAGTTTAATAAAGATCAAAATAACACTTTTGTCTTATCAAAGGGTGTTCTAAACTATGTGGAGTTTGACGAATCGGAGATAATTATCTAAAGTTCGAAATACAACTATGGAACCAATGGAGCAATGTAAGTGAAAAATAGTTCGTACTTTCAATTGGATACTAAAGTAATTGGAAGAGTCTGAGTAGACTTTTGATAAGAAAAGATAATTAGTTAGAGTTTTAGACAAAACTGTGATTTCCTAAAATATCAAGAGTTATTGTAAGTACGTTTGACTTGCTTTGAATATATCTCATTTTAAAAACAAATGGATTGTGTGATACCCATTTATTGTTGAAATCTATCGCCAATAAGTCACAGACACCTAATGTAGAATAATCAAAGCTTATACACATGAAATCCTGATAGCCCTAAGTTAAAAGTGAAAAGTACTCATTGACTGGCAGTGGCAAATTTAGGTAGGAGTTAGAGGGGGCTTAGCTCCAGGGCCCACGGACTTTATGGAGACCCTTTGATAATTTTATTTTAAGTAAAATTACATGGAATGTAGGGCCCACACAATCTTAAATCCATCACTGTTGGCTGGTATAAATAAAACTATCTGCTGCGCAAATCAAAGCAAGTGTTTAGAAATAATGACCAATCAGGATCAAGCAGTTAGAATTTGTTTAGGCTTTGTCACAGGTGCCCACGAGATGAAGCATTTGCCTTCTTACATTTCACAGAAAATTGCATGTATTATGTAAATTTAACATCATAGTTAAATCAATATTTTAGTAATTTTTATTAAAACTGTAAATTTGTGTTTGCATTTAAGCATATACAACCCATTCTTTTAGTCTAATATCCTCGATAACAACAGAAATGAAAACTTACACTCATCTCTCCAGGTCATTGAACTATGCCATCCCAAAGCTACAGATAATGATCTCTACCTTACACCAGCTCAAACTCACGAAACTTGAAGAGGAAACTAAACTCTACAGTCAACAGAGTTTAAACTTTAGTTCAACTTTAAAGTGTATTAAGCCTGTTATTGACATTTTTTTCTTTTTCTGGTTTAAAGATCGTATCCAGTTTACTCAACAGTCATCTGTTATTTTTGAATTATTCTCCCCAACGTATGGTGGGTGCTTACATCGAATCAATTGTTAGAAAACTGGGAGAACTTTTTTAAAAAATACAACGCTAGTTTGAGGTTCAAGGACAGTTCAACTATTTTTTGGGTTGCATTGAGTGAATATGACGCAGTCTCAGCCCCCAGGTTATTTAAAGTAATCAGTAAAAACCGAAAAGAAAGCTATGCAACTGGTAAAAGAAATGCTTCTAATCATTCAGGTGAAGCCTAAATTAAATAAACAGCTATTGAACTTTGACTCGCAATTTAGGTAATTAAACTTTATTTATGCTTTCACACTTAACTGTGAATTTGTGAAATGAAAGTATTTTATGCATGTTTCACAGTTTTTAACCTTTCACTGGATGACGTTAAATGTTAAAAGGTTTTTAACAGTTGTGGATTCATATCTTGTACAAAGATCTATCATTGACAGTCATTCAGTGTATTTAGATAACTTCGATATTATTGTATCCAAGTATTTAGAAAAGACCCTGCATGGCCCGCTGGTTAAGGCGCTAGACTCGTAATCTGAGAGTAGTGGGTTCGAATCCCCGTCGCACCAAACATGCTCGCCCTTTAAGTCGTGGGGGCATTAATAATGTTCGGTCAATCCCACTATTCATTGGCAAAAGAGTAGCCCAAGAGTTGGCGGTGGGTGGTGATGACTAGCTGCCTTCCCTCTAGTCGTCTTACACTGCTAAATTAGGGACGGCTACTGCAGATATCTCTTGTGTAGCTTTGCGCGAAATTGAAAAACAAACTATTTATAAATAAAATGGTGATGAATATGGCTGATTGATTTTAAAAGATTCAGGAGTTTCACAGATAGCAATAAACAGCTGAATTTATTATGCGAAACAAAAAAAAGAGTATAGATTGGTCCTACAAATTCCCTAAAATAATTTTTTTCAAATTATTTTCTAACCTAGCAAAACTAATAAGAGATAAAACATTAATAGAACATTAAATAAAGTATTATCATCAACAAATATATAAACTTTCAATTCATAAAAGTAATATACTCAATTTATTCCTTGTTGATTATAAGCACAGACATATGATACTGAAGATATTGATTTTGAACACAACTCTATGTATTATCTTTATAACTTATAATTATATTATTCTGGTTTCTTCATTAAGAACTGCAGAATTCATAAAATTATAAAAATACGGAGAAATTTAAGAACACAATGAAATTCGCAAAATTAGTATTGATTCACGACCCATTATATTAATGTATTTATGGAAAATCATCAACGTTTCTGTGGTGAAATAAATAAAAATAGCAAATCGACTAAATGGAAAGTTGAAATACTATTTCCCACAATAGGTTTTTTTTTCAGTTTACTTAAAACATTAAATTTCATTAATTGCTCTGTCATACAATAATTAAAGAAATCAACCCTTTTAGATTTAGTATCAGGTAATGGCGAATAAAAAGTCACGGATGATGCCAAACGGTTATTTTGTAGTTAAATACAACAGTTCAGTTAGAACATATACATATTGATAAATATCTGGTGGGGGCGCTACAGTCGCATTCTCTATACCCTACACGCAACACAGTACTCACCTGAGTTGTGCCGAGAGAGGTGGGATAGGGAACTAGGCGAAAGAACTGCGAAAGTGGGAACTAGCGATAATATTGTGTAATACATCGCTTTATTTCGACGATTCATGATAGACTGTATTCGAAACTTAACTTTCGACCCTGGGCATTTTTTACAGTGAGCCAGGAAAGCACTAAAAACGCCAAGATGTCCCACTCAAGGGATGTCATCGAGCAAAAAGGACTCAATCAAACCGTCTGTTACGACAGCGAAACGAATTTAGATGACCTCTTCAAGGCTGCGATGCTTCCGAAAGACAGCCAAGTGCAGCTAAGTGGGCCTCCTATGAGACTCCGAAACCTTCCGCGATCTTTTTTTCAGCCGCCTGAAGGAGGATCAAAATCTGCTTCACATAGCCGAGAATCCAGTTTTGAGGGAACATTTTCTCCACCTCCTCCGTCTTCCACTGGCCCAAATTCAATGTCTAAATCGCCAGAGCAACATACAAGTGGGTTAACTGTAAGTCATCGTCACACACATTCTTCACCAGCATCACTGCAACAAACTTACAAGCAAAACACCTCCCAGCACCAACATTTGAGACAGCAAAGTGCCGACAGTACTGATAGTGTGTCACTTCCTCCTGGATGGGAGATGGCAAAAACGCCATCAGGGCAGAGATACTTCATAAAGTAAGACATTCCTTTATCGAGATTTTAATTAAGTTACATTGAGTTTAAAAAACAGCTATTATAATATTTATTTAATCAAGTGCCTTTTTTAACTTTTGTCATTATCATAGTACTGTCGTGTGGAGTCCGCCTCAAGTTTAGTTTTACGATATTTAATTACTGAATTTTAGGATGTTGGCATCATTATAGAATAAATATCCGATGTGTTTTTAAAATAATCTGCATGTAAGGATTTTACAATTATTTACCCGAAGAGAAATTATAAAATGTTCCATCGAAATTTAACACAGGTTCAGTAACAATATAGTTTTAAAAGAACTTCCCCGTATTAATCAACAAAGTTTAGTCCAAAAATTAATATTTGTTTTTAGTAAACCCTCTTTAGTATTTCTCTAGTGCTCAAAATTTCATTTAGCTGATTCTGCAGTAATTAAATGTATGTAGTATTAAAACATATAAAAGAATAAGTGTTAATTTCATAGTTTCTGCATCTTTACATGTATATGTAATTTTTACAGATAAAGGTATTTAAACAAGCTGATGGGTCTGTTATCTTTCAAAAATGTTAGTTTTTAATTAAAAATTGTTTTTAATATGTGACAAGTTATAACCATATATATAGATTTATTAATGATAGATGAATTAAAAGTTAGTCCAATTTTATATCCTTTGTTATACAGATTTAAAACAATGTTTGTTTTTCTTATTTTGAGATCTAGATTTGATACAGTTATTTTTCAAATATATTATTTATCTAGAATTTTAAGTGTATAGTCTGAATAATTATGGCTCAGACACAAGCCTGAGGACTTGTATGTAGCAATAAAATTTTGATTGTAACACCTATGATGAGCAGTACACAGATAGCCCATTGTACAAGTTTGTACTTATCAACAAAACAAATTATTGTATCAATGTAATTTGAATATTTTCAGATAGAAACATTGAAATAAAAGACTCAAGCTTACTTTAAGGAATGTTATCAAACAACATTGCAATGTGAAGTTACTTTCAATGAATAATACTAGTCATATGTGTGTCAAGTTATTTAAAACTCAACAAAGAAAACTTGTAAACATGCTTAAATAAACAGGTCAGTAACTTAACAATAAATTGATTGTTGGAAGTATAGACTAAAAATGCAACAAGAACTGTGGACATTTAAGATCATTAACATAATCTGAAGAACACTAAAATAATTAATACCTTGACTTTTATTTCAGTTTTGTTCTAAAATAATAGTAGAAGTACTGATTATTGAAACATTTATTATTAAGTTCAGGTACTATCGTAGTTTTGGAGTTGGTTTGTCATTTTGTTCTGCATTTAATATCTAGTCTTATATTGCCCTCACATTTATTATGGTACAATTTGTTCCATGTTTTACATTAGTTAATTGTTTTTAAACTAGTTAAATAAAACATATATCTTAAAAAGTAAGTAATATTTGTATACAAATATAATTAATTGATTAATTATATGAACAAAAAAGATTAAATTTACATAATCAGTAATTTAATAATTATTAAACTTTCAAGTCTTTCACATTATTGACCTAATAGTTTGGTAATTTTTCAGAAAGTTAGTTGGAAGTGGTTTTTTTTTTTTAAGTATCACTCCTGGGTAATCTGAAAATGTAAACTAACTCTGCTTGCTATGGAAAAGTTATTTATTTTGTTTTTGTTAAAATATACCTCAAATTGCACATAAAAACCTATTTAATTAAAAGATAATATTTGTAAGTTGAGCTTTTCCTTCAACCTTTATTACAGAATGGCTTGAAAGCACTTTTTAAAATAGGAAATATAGTTTTGTAAGTCTGTATAATTTCCTGTATATATATATATATATATATAGATAATCGTTTATTCTTAAATACCTCTAACTAAGTAAACAAAACTAACATCAGGATGTTTGTTACAAATACTTTCTATAGAACAACAACAAATGTATTTATATATATATATACAGGGTGTTTGGAAAGTCACTGTGCATTTATATATTTATATTAACAGACATGTTTCAATATAGAATACAGGAGGTAAATATGAATGACAATTATAAACAATGTTGAAAGTGACCCCCCTTGGCATCAATACATGCTTGGATCCTTCTTATTTTGTTTCTAAACACTGATATCAGTTGCTGGCTTGAAATAGACTAAATGAATGCTGTTATCGCTGCTTTCAAAACTGTACAGTGACTTTCCTAACACCCTGTAAAAATACTTTCAGTTCACTCGAGAATGTTCCTGTTGTTAATATTTTGAAAATTGCATATCAGTAATATAAAGTGATGTAGAATTGTTATAAAGATCATAATTCACATTAGCTGTGTCTCAATCTTAATTTATAACAAGAAGTAAGACCAAATTTACAAGTTTTTGTGAAAGTTGATCCAATCAAAAGTAAATAGTATGTTAATATTTTGTTACCTCATTTATTGTTTCTTCAATAACTATTTGGTTAATCTGTATTATTTAATCAAACTATTGACTAGTTTTGTAGAAAATAAAATATTTGTTGTTGTTGTTTTTTTAAATGTAATTGTTCTTTGTATGTTTGAAGTTTTTCTGTGCTCATTATGTAAATTAAGAACTGCAAAATTATAAAGTATGTATGAGTTTTAATACTGTTCTGCCATTTTTGTTGCAATTTGATTTATTTTTACCTATTTGGAAGTTTATGTTAGTTTTGAAACAAACTCTCAAACTTTATTAGTCTTAAGTTTATAGTTAAATTTTCTGTTAAGGCCTTGTATATTTATATACACACATACACACATCAGGGAAATAGGAGCTGAGAATATATATAAAAGCTTGTAATTACTGTATCAGAACTTTAAAGCCAGAGAAATATTATAGATGGTAGCAATACATCTGGTTGGTTTGAATGCATATAGAAGAAGAAAGGTCCATATTTTGAAAGTGCTCAAGTTCTAGGGCTTTTATCATTTTGTATTAAAATTGATTGATCCTGCTGAAACTAAAAATTAATAAGTTGTGTTCACTTGTAAAACCAACTTACTATTGATTGTGTTACAGGTCACAAATAATGTTTTTTTTCAAGATTTGTCTTTTAAAAAAATTGAAAAAAACTACTTAGGAATTATCTCAAATATAATGTTTTTGCTTTTTTGGCAATTCTACATAATTGTATCATTTTAAAATAAATATATATGTATACATATAACACCTGTAGTTGTCTTTAACCAACAGGCTTGCTTCTGGTTTGAAAAGGGCATTGGGTGGAAATGTTGCAAAGAAAATAAAATACAAACATATTGTTAATTTTGTTTTTCCTAGGGTGACTTATTTCTGAAAACAAATTTATTTTGTCATATTTGTACATATATTTTTTTTCTATAAACTTGTATATTATGATAATTGATTAAATGTATTGTTTTTGAAAATAGATAAAGTATAACCTATTTGTGTTATCTTGGTTGAATTTGAGTAAACTACTATGATTATAATCGTTGATGCTTTGAAAATGTAACTAAAATTGGTATAATGTTATGAACTGGTAACTTTTATAGCCAACTTTCAAACCCCAATACAAAAAGTATTCCTATAGCCATGTATACACACACACACATGCAGGCTGTGATTTTATATGGTTTAACTAATTATTGCCCTGTTTTTCATTAATTGGATAGAAGGTCTAAAAAGATGTTAATCATTGATCAACTTCTGCCTTTGCACTTTTAGTTAACCTTATGTTGAGTTTCTATTGAGATAAAGATTAGCTAAGCATTGGCATCCTAATGAAAAGTTTAATGTGGAAATAGTTTTAAACAGTTTTCCAGATGAAGATTTCTTTGTCAAAAAATGCCATATATCAGCAGCGAAGGAAGTCTTGTTGATTGACAGAAAATGTATTTTACATGTGTTTCAATATTAAATTAACCAGAAAAACGTTACAGTAATGCAGTATGTTTACAAAAGACTGCTTTATGAGTATACAATTAGAATTCTACATGAATAAAGTTTCCCACATGCTCTTCTTTAATTATGACACAGTTGAAGGAAATTGGCATGTACACTGACTTTTGGAAAAGTCGGTAAATAAATTACACATACACTTAAAAGTGTCTGGCCTGATAATTTATAAGTTTTAAATGTAGCCAGTAACTCAAACTATTCATTCATGTAAAGAGGTCATCACATGCTCTTGACATGTTGATAGCTTGGCTTCCTTGCCTATAAGGTTGACCCAAAAGTCTCTAACTTCACAAACAGATGTGAATTAACAGAAACTGGTTGTACTAAGTGTTAGGAGGTTTTAATCCGTTTCTTTGCTTTGTTATATAAGTTTGATAAATATGTGAATGTGTGCACAAAATACTGCATTTTTTATTTTAAGCAAATGAGTGTAATTTACTTTTTCAATCACTTCCCAAGTTTGCTCACATGTGGAAAATCTGTGTGTATGTCTTACATAAAAATAAAGAATCAACATGAAACATTCAGTTGAGGCACTGGCATGCTTTGTATATTTTACTTTGAATCAAGTTGACACTCTGAAACCTATATTAATGTTATTTCAAACAGCCTTTTTTGTGTGGTTTTGAGCATCTGTTTTATATCAATTTTTTAACAGTAGTATTAACAAAATATTATCAATAAAGTATAAGTTACTGGAAAAAAATTATCGTACAATATATATAACACGTTCCATCCTTTTTATCTGACCGACCACGTTTTCTGAAATTATGTTGCATACTGGCAGTTATAAATAAATATATTTCTTTCTTCCTAGAAAATGTGTCTACATACACAGATGCCACGTTTGACAGATAGAAAGATTAGCATTGTCTCTAAATCACAAGTACATGTGCACATTCTAAAAGAGTTGCAGAGTGTCTGTGTATAGGTAAATGTGCAAGTTACACAGATAGCTTAACTCTACTGTGTACAATTTAACTAATCAAACAATCCAAATGGCCCTTAAGTATTAATATGCTACATTTTTTCTGGCCCTAGATCTTCGTGTGGTTTTAAAATAAGTTAGATAAGTAGCTGTGTAGACTATTCTGTTTACTTATGTTTTAGGCATGACATTGCTAAGCGGCAAGCTTCCAACGAGAACTTAGTCTCTGATTCAGCCATTTGTTAAAAGTGAGAAACCGAGTGAGGCCTACCAAGTCTCGGCTTACGCCAGTGACTTATTTTTGGCTCATGGCTGGTACTCAAGCCAGTGCTTGCTTGCAGGCGTGGCCTTCAGGATGATCTATTTAAACTGAAAATAGCGATGTCTTGTGTCCCGCCTTCCCCAACTCCATTGTTCTGTTGCTTTCTCTACAAAATGGGGGCAAATGCACAAAGCAAAGAAAGTTTTGGGTACATTTGAAAACAAACTTAGGTCAGTAGGAATATAACGTGTTGATGTTTGAAAATGTGACATGCTACAGGCGTAGTACATCGTGGTGTATTCATTGAGGAGTTGGCTGGTGTAAATCTAAAAATAGTTGTTTGTCTGGTTTTTGAACCAGTATCGATTCAACTTGGCAGAGGATAGATCCACTCCCCTCCCCCATCACCCTCCAAGATCGAGTTTAAACGGCTAAGCATTCAGAGGAACGGTTCGAGTTTGGCGGCCATTTCAGATTTTCTAATCGAAGTCGACATGGGCGCTTTTGTAGATCTCTCTTGTTGGGTAGACCTGCATAGTGAATGATGGATAGGTATGTCATTCCGTCATACCCGTGAAGCCAACAAAATAAATGCCACGCGAAGTGCAGTTACCTTTGCTCGTTGTTTTTCTAATTGAAAAATTAGTGACTATAATAGGAAATTGACGTAATTAAACTAATGTTTCGTGTAGCTTATGCTAACGGTATAGATTTATTATTTCATACCAAAACAAAAGATGTAAATAATACGATTTGGTATCCTTTGAACTGTGTAGATGTATTGATAACTGTTATATTCAGTCTTCAGTGAGAATGAACTGGGGTTTCAGTTTTATAAAACATATATTAGTACGATTATTGACATTTCGTATGAATGAAATTTAATGATTTTTCTAATTGCAAGGATCGCAACAAAACCATACAGCAATATTTCAACCATCTGCTTCAACCGATAAATTCCTCAAACTCTACTGAACGTTACACAATTCTTAACGATTACCAAAGTTTTATTAAACAGTTTCTCGTGAGAATAACGGTTTGATATAACTTTTATTTTGGGCCATATGAGAGAAGCTAATTTGAACTACCCACCGTAACAGGAGCTGGCTAGTGCAGCTGTAGTGTATGGAAACGTGTTTCACAAGGTGTGCACTTGTTCTCGTTGTAACGCCTTAGGTTAAGATTGTGTATGTTCAGATGGTTTATTAGCCTAAACCATTGTGTCACTGCCAACTTGTTTTGATGACTTATACGTCAATAACACAAAGTGTAGCTTCAAAGTTAAGAAGGTCAGGTGTTGGCCCCTTGCTAGCGTGCCCTAACAGTAAATCCAAGAGTCTTCCTATGATTCGAGTCCGGTTGCCGTAAAAACGCGCTCTGCATCTTAGGGCCCGTGCGTATACTATAAGAATGGCAACCAGATATGATTCTTTAGACAATTGAGAATCAAGGACAATTATGCACGTGTAGCCCTTGTGCAAAGTCTACATGTAAACTCTGAAAAAAAAAAAAGTAAACTAAAAACTTAATTTTCGTAATATATCTCGTTCTCAATCAAAAACCGGATGTCACGCGAAGTAACTATGTACGATGTAAATGGATAGCTCTGGATAACTATGTACAGTATATATGGATAGCTCCGGACACGAAAGGGTATCGAATAATTTGCGTTTTCTTAGAATATGTGAAAATATTTAGTTTAAGTAACGAAGATGCAACGACTATATTTGTTATTATTTTAATCTATGAACCACAGCTTGTCACTTTACATGATATAAATATATATGTGTATTTGAATAACCACTAGACGAAATTCAGAAGTTGTATTCTTATTTTCGCACATTATAACTTATGTTAGAATTTCCATTCTTGTGGGTAAACAACTATGTCTGGTATGGACTGCACTGGTTAGTCCAAGAAGTGCACACCTGTGACGCTATTCGCTTCACTTAACTCGTGGTGTTTGCTCACGTGAACAAAATCCCACGCAGACGCAAGAAGTATCTTTCCCTTTTACCCACAGTTGTTTTGTCTCACGGCGGAGGGTCCAGTCTGTTGACCAAGGACGTCCACTCTTCTTTACTTCCCTCTAACGCTTATAGAGCAAGCGGAAAAAGATTTCTGAGAAATCCTTGAGGCTACACCAGATTGCGATTTTCAACTGTTACCAGTTTGGCAGATGTTTGTTACAGAGTTTTAAGCCCTTGTAGACAGGGAACAACCTTCTATTATTATCATTGAAATATGTTCACATTATCATTGACGTCTAATCAAAGGAAACTACCTACGTATAATTTAAAATGGTCCCACGTATGGTGTCAGCTAATTCACTATATCTTTCTTAAAATAATTAGGATACATCGAATCATATATATATATATATATATATGTAGATAACTTTCATTATCCTGGTCATTGATATTTATAGAATCCGATCTTTCGTGAATTACTGATAAATTAGACACTAACCCGTATTTTTTTGAAAACATTATCCTTGAAACTGTCGTACTGTGGAGCTGTTAACTGTTGTGTCCCTGGTTCTGTGGGAAGTACAAGGTGTAATAAGAGGAAAGATTGGGTGATTAAATGGATCTGACTCCATAGAAGGTGATCCTTCAAAGTTCTTTGTAATGGCTCATTCGTAATTACGTAAATATATGGTATTTAAATCGCTACTAAAGTGAAAACTAACTTTTAAGGAAATGAAAATTTTCCTATAGAACCAGAATTGCTTATTAAAATAAACAGAATCTGGAAAGTCATTACTAAGCTTAAGGTTCTGCATGCGTTACAAATCTTGTTTTTTTCTTGTGTTAACATTATAAATTATAGGGATAATAACTAGCCCTTGCAATGTTTGTTAGATAGATTCGCGTATTTGAAAGGCTCCTGTACAATTTAAGAATTTCAGTATATTCAGTAAGAAGTTATCCAGTTATATAAGAACGTATATGTTTTGTGACCAACTACACCGTCACTTATTTATTCTGATCACGTATTGCGTATAAATAAAGCTTTGACTATGTGCTAAGGCATTGCCTCCTACCTGTATCATCGAATTGATGTTTCATGCTTAGCTCGTGGCGGTTTGGTGTAAGACTGTAAATGACGGACTTTACGACATTCTAGGAATGTTTGTTTGTTTCAGCGTGAAAGCCACACAGTGTGCTGTCTGCGCTCTGTCCATCGCGAGGAAACGAACCCTGGGTTTTATCGTTGTAAGTTCAAAGAATGCGACGGTGCTTTTTTACTGACAAAACGATAGTCGTAATATGTGAAACGTACAAATATCCATGTTTTTCTGCATCTATAATGACTTATTTTTACTATTTGAAGAAACCTATTAAGAAAGTACGTTCTGTTATTAATAAAAAAAACCACAGAAAGGTATGTATATAGTCATAACATACTGGAAGTCACACTTCTAGAAACGAGTCAGAAGTACAGGTGGATATACTTGTATATCATTATCATTTGAATTTATTTTGTAACTTTCTTTACCCCGACGGCATAAGCCAGTTACATTTTTTAATAGTGTTGTTTTTTAAGCTTTTCTATGTGTGTATACTAAAAACAAACAAACAAAAAATTGAATGCGAAAAATTGCATTGTATTGTGTATTTATAGCACAACTAAGGAACTAAAGACCAGAAGGCAGCCAGTTAGCACCATCTATGCTAAATGATCGACTGTCACTGTTATGACACAAGTACAGCGAAAAAGCTCGAACTCAGCTCTCTACTTGTGAATAAATGAATTTACACTATACAAAGCTTCTAACACGCTTCATGCTAGAACGGCCCTGACATCGCCATGTGATTAAGGCACTCGACTCGTAATCTGAGGGTCGCGGGTTCGAATTCCCGTCACACAAAACATGCTTGCCCTTTCAGCCCTGGGGGGTTATGTTCGGTCAATCCCACTATTCGTTGGTACAAGAGTTAGCGGTTGGTGGTGATGACTATCTTCCTTCCCTCTGGTCTTAACACTGCTAAATTAGGGACGGCTAGCGCAGATAGCCCTCGTGTAGCTTTGCGCGAAATTCAAAAACAAACAAAAATCGTTCTTGAACACGAGTTTTTTGGTTTTTTTTATAATATGGCTGCTGTTTCTTAAAATAATATAATTAAATTACCCGAACGTCACTCATGGATTGTTACCACGAAACATAGATCTTGGTTTAAAATTAAAGGTTAAAAAAATTCTTAATTACGTTTATTGACAAGCTAGGTCCACATTGATTTCACGTGTAAGACCTTTTGTATTTGTTTCGCATTTATACATTCTTGTGCGTGGATGTTTTAGCGCACGGTTACGTTTCTCAAAAGTAATATTTTTTCTCACTATTCACAAGGCGTGCTTTTCGTGAGTATAAATTGAAGTAATTAGTTAATAACAACTTTGATATTTCTAGCGATTATTTTGAGTCAACGGCATGAGCGTGGTTCATTTACTTTGCCAGATGCTACGTTTTCTAATATAAAATTTTATTTGTAGAATTTCGTGCAAATCTATATACGCTAGCCGTCCCTAATTTTGAAGTAACAGACTAAGGGAAAGATAGCTAGCTAGTCAACATCACACATCGCCAATTCTTGGGCTACTCATTACGAACGAATAGTGGAATTGACCGTGATTTTATAAAGTCTTGATGGCTAAAAGAGAGAGCATATTTGGTAACTGGATTCGAACTCGCCAAATCCAGATTGCGAATCTGGCGCCCTAAACACCATGTCGGGCCCTAATTTATGAATAGTAAATCGCTGAAATAGGATTATTTGTGCTTTAAGCTCTTTATACTGGAAATAGAAGGTGAACGAATGGCACTCATTGCAGTGCTGTTATGATTTTGCTATTCGTCTGTTTAAAGATTTTTCGTCACAGGCACCAAATAAATTTGGTTTGGTTTCTTTTTTGCTGATCATTGTTTCAATTTGCGTCCCATGGTTTAAACTGTCAATATCTTAAAGCCTGCTCACAGTAAGTGTTGAAATCGTGGGCTCTGATATTTCATTGAAATCTTAAGAGTACAGGAAACGTATTAATGTGAGACTTGTGCTCGCCTGGTAAAATACAGGTGCAGCTTTGCTTTTTACAACAACCAACCAACAACGTTTTGTTTTTGGTTTGCATAGAAGAATTGTAAGTCTAGAACGCTGTATAGATGGATTAATGCGTAATGCTTCGTAATTTTTGGTATTGATTGGATAACGATTTTATATTCATGGAGCATACAAGGAATGCCAATTATGTGTATTGAGGCTTTAGCCTTCCACAAAGTTCTGAGTATAAAAACCAATTGGTTTAATGTGAAATTTCCAAGCCACACCAATTTCAATTAAATAACGTTTTATACCTTCGAAAATAGAGGAAATTCACCGACTGGCGTGGTGTGTATAAATTAGACAATGGTATACGTTCTGTATAAATTAGACAATGGTATACGTTTTAACTCGTATCTTAACTATTACTTCTCACTTACGAGCAGTGATAATAATTACACTGATCAAAACGCTTTTGTATTAATGTTCCTTTATTTTAGCAGTCGGGTCTTGTGACATCGGATATTATCAGTCGAGTAGAAATATCAGAGATCGGTGTTGGGTGTGATTCACAGTTGTGTAACAGAGTACATGAGCTTTTCTTTCGTCTTTATAGGTCATGCTTCTTCGTACCTTGAAAAGATAACGTATATAGACTTGTGGTGACGCCTTTTAATCTTATTTTGTTGGCTGATACAGACTCATTCCCATCTTCTGACGTCATACAGCATAACATGTGTGACACAGCAGTGACAGTCGGGCGCCATCTAGAATCCTAGTGAGGCGTATTACTCGCTAGTGCTTTCTTGTGACGTCAGGAAAGAACACATTAATGGCCGCCTACCTTGGCATGACAAGAAAAGCGTTTTTCTTGGCTGGCACTGACGCTAATTTTTTTCGCACCAGACATAATTTGTTGGCATCGTTTCTGTAGTTATTTTGGTTTTAGTAGGACCCGGTTTACTCTTCGTTTATTGTAATTGTTAGGTTCAGGTAGTGAATGTAAATAGCCCCTGTTTTCTTTTAAACAAGCAGGGTTAGTCACTCTGTTTACAAGTGTATGAATATTCTTTAATCCATAGGCGTGGCTCACTAGAGCTCTAAGTTAAAAACTATTTAATTTTGGTTCTTTTTTATTATTTGCATAGTTGGTGCAAACACCAAAGTTGCTGTGTGTGTGCGAGGATATCTCTTAAAAATCAAACCCTCGTGTTCAAGAAGATTCATCAACTGGATCCTTCACTCGGCAAAGATTTCATTTTCTTCTCATGTTTACTTGAAGTTTTGCCAAAGATGTACAATAGAATATTATAAATATTTATTTGAAGTTTATTAATTGTTGAAAATATTAGGAAGGCCTCAAGGTTCTTCACTGTGATGTAAATAATATTCTTTTAATTTGTTTTATTTTGAAGTAAGATCAGAAAATTTATTAAACTTATGGCTCCTGATCGCAGACTATTCATGTAAAGCGAACATAATGACCATAGTGTTCTGACTACACTGGCCTTCTTTGACATTGTTAATTAAAATTGTATTGGGTTCAAGAGACCGAGTACGGCCCAGCGGTTGACATTCCGGACTATGGATCTGTCACCGTAAATAAAAATAATGCCCACTTCATACTTTAGGGCTGTTGGTGCGTTCTAAGAGTAACGGTCAAATCCCACTGTCCAATCTGACAACCCTATGAGGTGGGTTGTGTTGTTTAACTTGCCTACACGATATCACTTTAAAGTTAGTTATGTTTCTGAATTCGTAGAAGCGGTTAGACATTTGTCTTCTTTTTGCCATAGAAAACAGTTGCCCCCCGCTAGTACAGTGGTATGTCTACGGATTTACAACGCTAAAATCAGGGGTTTGATTCCCCTCGGTGGGCTCAGTAGATAGCCCCATGTGGCTTTGCTCTAAGAAAACACACAGAAAACAGTTACCATGTAGCAATAAGAGACCCCCCCTCAAATTCGGTGTTTGTTTCAAAAATTGTTTTGAAGTTTTATATTTCGCAGGTATCAGTTGTATAGTAAAAAAAAAGTTTGATTATAAAATAAAAATACACTTCACATTCAATAACCAACGCTGTTATTACTTTGTAGTTATTTTATATGAATATAAAATTAATAATTCTAAAGAGCTTATTCTACTTATCAAAATAGTATGTTTTATGTGTTAAAGTATCAACTATTTGTTGTTTTGAAATCCAAAAGCCCTGTTTAAAATGGGAATTTTTTGTAATAGATAAGCCTAATCTGAAAAAGTGTTTATATATGTCTGTATTGTCGATTTATTTTATCCACCATCACTCTTTTTTTTAAATTAGATTATGTTCGACAGTTTTATTTCCGACAGGGACAGCGGTAAGTCTACGGATTTACAACGCTAAAATCTGGGGTTCGATTCCCTTCGGTGGACAGAGCAGATAATCCGATGTGACTTTGCTATGAAAAAAACGCACTCCAAGATTCTATCATTTTTGCCCAGTTAGAGACTTGTTCAAGTAAATTAAAAGTAAAAGAATAAAATATTTCACGTCATTTTCTTAACTCCTGTTTATTAATGTGAAGAAAATTTATTTGTGTGGATAAAGTAAGTTGGCCAGTTTGTGGTAACTGAGCCTTTATATGGAAAATGTAACTGAAACTTGAAATCTTGTGGTACAAAATATTTGATTTTTTTATAGACATTTACCAGTAATATAGACGTCTTTCACGCATATATGCTCTTTGTGCTATGCCTTCTGCAAGGATCGAACCCCTATTCCTTGTGTGAGGAGATCTTAACTTTAAAGCTGAACTCCTGGGAGACAAAAATATAATTTCGTGGCAAGTCACATTTAATACTAATGTTCCATCCACATTCGAGAGCTACGATTTGGTTAATGTTATTATTATTTTATTTTTCAACTTCTGTTCTTTTTTATTTGATTTTCTGTAAGAAAAATTGGAGAGTGACTTTGTAATAAGGATGAAATTTCAGTCTTTGTTAATGTGTTCGTGATGTTCTCCATATGGTTTCGTGTTGTTGATGGATTCCAGTGGTAAAACACACTACAGTTAACCCTGTCCTACTTGATAAGGGAAACTTTCTTTTAAACTTAGCATAACCTGCTTTCATCACATTTCCGGCAAGAATGAACAACGTTTTTACATGGCTGACCCATTTAGTGAGTTGTTCATGGTGACTATTGTTGCTTTAAAGTAAGTTTAAGTAGAGGAATTCGTCTTGAAATGTTTATTAGGCTTTATTGTATGATATTGTTTATAGATGTGTGTTTCAAGCTGCTAGTACAAGCATTCGTAAGGTTTGTACGAAAATACGTCCCCAAACAGGCTTAACTATAATTTGCACCTTTCATATTGAAATAGATTGGTCGTTGGGCCTAAACAGAAACATTCACTATACAAAGTTATATATGAATGAATGATACAGACGTACAGGTAGAATAAAACGAAGAATATGCTACACAATAAATTGTTTAATGTTAAGCACAAAGCTACACAAAGGGCTGTCTGTGCTGTACCCACCACGGATGTCGAAACCCGAATTGTAGCGTTGTAAGTCTGTAGACATGCCACTGTAGTACGTATAAAACAAAATAATTACACGTGTTAAACGAAGTTATCTTAAATCATAGATTTATTGTTCAAAATTTTAATTTTTAATGTTTTATTTCAATTAAACGTAAATCACAAAGTTTTTTGCCATTTGAAAGTTGGTGCTATTCATCGCCTGAAACAAAAGTATAAGCTATAATATTTACCAATCACTGTGAAGGGCATAAAGAAATACTTAAAAACTAACAAATGTGTTAATTTCTATGTATGCATTTTATATCAGAATTTTGTATGAAAAAAAAAAAAAACCAAGTTAGGCTAAGCTGGTATGCGAAAAGTCTGGGGTTCACATTCTGCCCGAGAGAGACAACGACAAAAAATTGAATTACCTCAATTTCAAGCTATAAAACATTACTCTCTGACAACCTCTTTGAACATAAATATTAGTAATAGTTAAATAACTGAATTTGAAACATTTGTTGTTTTACACAATGAGACATAAATAAATGTGGAATAATTTGTCGATGAACTTTGCATTTTTTTATAACATCGCAGATATTTACTTTAAATTTTTACTTAATAATATTATAATTATTTACTTTGAATTTAAAATTATTTACTTCAAATTATAATATCACATATTTAGTTTGAACTTAATGTTGCGTGCTTATTTTACACAGTCTTAATTTTATATATTTTTATGTAACTGTCGTTCAGTTTTTAGGCTCTGGCGTTAAGGTTTAGAGATCAAAACATCTCAAATAACACGTTTGGAGTTGTCCTGTAAATAGGTGTACGTAAGGTGGCAGGCTTATCTTAAAATCGTCCACCACTCATTATAATTGAACTTAAATACCACATTTTATTATTTCGTAACTGTTTGTGTGTCTTGTATTTTGTTCATTTATTTATAAAGTTACACAAATGTGAGTATTTAATTGCTTCTTTTTTATATACAAGGCGCAGGTTTGTTTTATTTTATAAAAACGCGCATTTCTGTCTACTGATTGTTAGTTACGCTTTTTGTAAGACTAAAAACAAAGTCCGCAAGACGTAAAAAAATTGTGCAAGAGATATTGTAGAAAAAAAGTTAAAACACGTAGTTCTTATAACGTAGCTAAAATTATTTGAGTAGCTACGTTTAGGACATATCTCCTTTGTTAGGCTTAACTGTGAAAGTAACGTACATTTTGTAGTTTTAAGAGATAAGCCTAACGAAGGCATATTCCTCAAATGTAGCTAATAATTTTTCATTATTATTACAGACTTTTGTTTAAGGTTGTTTTGCTTTTCTGTCTGCATTACTTGTATTGGATGTGAAGATACGACAGAATTCGAGGTATACAATAAATCGTTGTGAAGAAAGTTACTGTTATGCATACAACATCCATTTACGACGGAGTTGAGCACGAACTAATGGTTGCTGGACTGTGGATTCAGTTCCATGGTTCGCGCCCTTGCCGATGGATGATGTTGACTAGCTGTCTTCCCTCTAGTCTAGTCTATTACTTCAAAATTAAGAATGACTAGCGCAGATAGCGTTCGAGTACTTTTACGCGAAATTCAATAAGCATCATAATTCAGATGAATGAATGTGATTATTTTTGCATTGTCAGACCAATTTCTTGTATTTACGAATCTTTAATGCACTATCTTTCCGACTACTGCTATTTTATTAGACTTTAAGTGTTAGTTCACGGCTTAGCCTTTTCTTTGCCGGTATTTTGAGGCGTAAAATATGTGGAATTAAGTTAATATTATTATCTTATTAACACCAGTTTCTTTCATCTAAGTCTGTCACGAGATCAACGTTCCATGACTATCCCAAAACCATTGGAGGGAATGAAGATGTAACAATTTCTTCTCAGATCCCCCTAGTGTGCAGAAAGATTTTATTATCTTGAAATAATTCTTTTAGATAATGAAGTAAATATATCTGTATCAGGTTTTACTGATAACTGCTGTTTCATACACGTTTTTGTCACATCAGAGTAAACCATTGTATATAGACACAAGTTAGGAGAAGGAGCAACATGTATTTTCTAAGAAATTATAGCAAGTTGTTTTTGCGATTTTTTAAAAATTTATTCTTCAATTATGTGGAACTTCTGCGGGTTTATTTTATATCGTCAACTGTGTTAAGACTTCTGAAACTAACACAAGTTTATTACAGGACAAGAGTTATTAAAATACAGTATTAATTTATTAAACTCGCAATTGTCACATCTTGATAGAGGACAGCACGATAAAGACGCACATGATCAGATAGGTGCACGAATATGACACGATACGTGACGAACTTTGGTTTGTGAAATGCGAGGAGGCGAAGCTTATGATGTACTCATTTTCGGTACTGAAAGAGGAAGTCGAAACACAATTTTCAAGAGGTTTCAGCCTCGTCTTTAATTTTTTTTTCTTGCTTGTAAACATGCATTTAACGCTTCATGTATATTTCAAATTCAATCAGCTTTAACGTTTTTAATTGCACGATTAATCAAAAATTTACTTTGTGTTAAAATGTAAAAATACACTTTGAACACACGAAAAAAATCATACGTGACGAGTTTTGGTTTGTACTGTTTGTTTTTGAATTTCTCACAAAGCTACACGAGGGCTATCTGCGCTAGCCATCCTTAATCTAGCAGTGTAAGAGTAGAGGGAAAGCAGCTAGTCATCACCGCCCACCACCAACTCTTGGGCTATTCTTTTACCATCAAATAGTGGGATTGACCGTCACATTATAACGCCCCCATGGCTGAAAAGACATGTTTGGTGTGATCGAGATTCGAACCCGCGACCGTCGGATTACGAATCTAGTGCCTTAACCACCTGGCCATGCCGGGCCTATGGTTTGTGTAATACGAAGACTTTCTAGTAGTGTATTCATTTGCAGTATTAAGAAGAGAAGGTTTACAGGTGCAACGAGCAATTTTCGAAGACAAATTTAACGCTTCGTGGATTTCTCATACGCACTCAGAGTTTGTTTGTTTGTTTTTAATTACACAGTTAATCGAAAGTATACTTTGTTTAAAAAAGCAAAAACTTTGCACGCAAAGACTTTGAGAGCTTACTAATATATATATATTTGTAATTGGTATTTTGAACTTGAAGTTTGCCTTGTTATAACCGGCCAGGTCAGAGACCTCATGATTTAGCATAGTTGTCCCTAATTTAGGAGAACTGACCTGTGTTAGGGTAAACAATCAACATTGCCCACCGATTTCGTGGCCACTTTTGATTAAATTTCTAAATTAATTAGTTGTCACTTTTATGACGCACCCGCTAAAAGCTCGCAACATTTTCAGCAGCATAGCGAGAGTTTGAACCTTGGACTTTCTTGTTTTCAGTCAAAAACGGTAACCACTAGGCCACGCCCTTCCTTGTATGTCTGTAGACAAGTCTAGACAACAACCCAGAAGCTTGTTTAATTTATGATCCGGGTTTCAAACAAAGAAAAGAAGTGAATTCTAAAATAGTTTTGTAAGGGGAGCATGAAAAAACAGTTGAGGGAATAAAATCTGGAATAAGAAAAATAGAACAAGAATATTTGACGCTGAGTGAAGAAAAACGAGCGAAAAGTACATTTTCAAAACTTAAGACTGGTTTACTCTATCGTAAAGAGTGAAAAGTTTCGGTTTTATACACAAACAGAATTGTATACGTTTATTATGTTACATATAAAGTTGTACAACTTCAAAGATAGTTTAAATCAGCAGTCATCACGGAAGTCGTAAGATTCCGAACTTGCATTTGAAAGCGTAAGATTGGACAAATATAGAAAATTACTGACTGAATTCTCATAATACGATTTCTTGTGTTTAATCAAGGTATTATTTAACAATTTATTATGAAAACTAAGCTAGCTATCTTCTTGGGCCACCAATTGGCCATCTATAATGTTTATGTAGAAATATACTTAGAAATGAACATGGTTTTTGTCAAATCTATTTATTATATTCAGTAATTATTTCAAACGTCGTACTTATGAGTATTCTTAAAAATATATTTTAATTACTAGTAAGGCCCGACATGGCTAGGTGGTGAGGGCGCCCGACTCGTAATCTGAGGGTCTTGGGTTCGAATACCTGTCACACCAAACATGTTCGCCTTTTCATCCGTTGGAGAGTTATAATATTATGGTCAATTCCACAATTCGTTGGTAAAAGCGTAGCCCAAGAGTTGGCGGTGGGCGGTGATGACTAGCTGCCTTCCTTCTAGTTTTACACTGCTAAATTGGGGACGTCTGGCGCAGATAGCCCTTATGTAGCTTTGCGCGAAATTAAGAAATAAAACAAAACCAATCAAACGTCGTACTTGTGAATATTCTTTAAAATATATTTTAATTATTAGCTACTCGTAACGGGTATGAAGAATCATTGTTTGTATTACTGGTATTTCATAAAGAAGGCGAATTTTGTTACACGTTAGGCATCATCTGAAGAAATCCACAAAATGCTATACATGGATAGCATATTCATCAGAGGTATAGGTTTTGGAGGTAAGTCTGAATACGTATCTGTGACTAAACTTTGGATATTCAGCAGTTAACTCGTATATGTGTTGAAATCGCCAGAAAAAAAACTTTACTTTTATATACCATGTTAAAAAAGTAAATAATGGGTAAAGTTGATCCATGTTATCTCGCTATATGATCTGTGGAAAAACAGAAGTACCAATAAATAAATAAATATGAAACTGATTCTATCGTTCATTTCACGGCTTGCCATTGAGGCTTACTAATTTCGATGAATTCTCATCTATTATAAATTAGAGGTGGATTTCTCGAGGACAAGTGGAGAATAGAGCGGGTTTCATGTTTGTTGTTTGTATTGTAAAAGTGGGCTCGGCATGGTCAAGTGAGTTAAGGCGTTTGACTCGTAATCCTAGGGTCGCGTGTTCGAATCCCGGTCTCACAAACATGCTCGCCCTTTCAGTCGCGGGGGCGTTATGAATGTGACGGTCAGTCCCACTATTTGTTGGTAAAAGAGTAGCTCAAGAGTTGGCGGTGGGTGGTGATGAATTGTTGCCTTCGCTCGTCTAACACTGCAAAATTAGGGACGGCCAGCGCAGATAGCCCTCGTGTAGCTTTGCGCGAAATTAAAAAACGAACAAACAATTGTAAAGAGTTTATCTGCTGAATAGCTCTGAAGAAGAAATTATTAAATGATACGTATACTTCAAATGCTGTTATAAATTTAGTCTTTTTATAGCACCGTTCGTAAGTGTTAACAGTAATGCTTTATTTAATACTTAGGGTGTAAAGTGTGTATCAGTTGTTTATGCTGGCAACTAGATGAAAAATGATACTTTTAACATTATGTAGGTATTAAAAATTAAAACAAGATCGAATTTGTTTGGGTTTGTTTTTTTTTCCAACGAAAATACCTTGTGTAGTCATACATTTCAAACAAGTCCAAGACTACATTCTCTGCACTCAAGGACACGAGGCCAACGGCAAGAGCGGCATGTGAAGACCGTGGCCTTAGGCACAGGTTCCCTTTCGTGGTATGTACACCGTGTCCATGGTAAACCGGTGTGGTGTGTTAGACACTTTGCTTTCTTCTATCAACCTCAACAAACAAGCCTGGGTCCACGTTTGATAGTTTGTATTTCAGAGCCTCGTCTACAGAGTCACTTTTTATCGAAATGTCATTTCTTCTTAAGTGAAAGTTTCAAGTAATTCTTGTTCAGTGAGGGACGCTATTTCTCACATATTTTTTTATTTTATAAGGAATACCTTAGGTTAAAGAAATTCAATAACTACTATTGAATGCCTGAAATTAGTTATTGTCAGTGTGCAATATTTTTGAAACGATTGAAGTAATAACATATATTTTTTTTCTGCATGTTTTGTTTAAAAGTGTGACTAATATTGTACAGGCACATTGAGCTTGAAGTGTTAAAATCTTCACTGGTTGACCTTTTGTAATTTTGCCTGACCTGTAGTGATTAATATCATATATGGAGCCAACTTGATCATTAAATAACAAGAATTATTGAGTAAATTTTTATCAAAATATTGATTGGATTCCTTGAAGAATAGACATCAGTGTATTATCTACACAGACATATTTTTTGCATGAAAATATTTTGTTTCAAATTACAAATTTGTCTTTAGAGGAAGACACACATACACTGTTATAATCGTGCTTTTTTTTATTGATAGTAATATTATTAGAATTCTCATAACAAAGTGTATTACAATCGACAGAATGTTACACAAAGTTCCAAATTAAAAAATGTATATACAAGTTAACACTCCTACGAAAAGACGTTTCTAGTCCTGATTTCTTCAAGCCCGTTCCCCTGGCTGTGGTTTCGCTAGATAGTAGATAGGGACAGTGGGAATCTCGTTAATCCATTCATTAATGGATTCAAATGGCAATTTCATTTAAATACAAAATTATTAGCCTAATATTAATAACCTTTCAAGTTGCTCCGGGGCCTATTAGGCCCCACTTTTCGTAGGAGTGTTAAAATTTTAAATAATAAACTAAAGAAACTTGCACATTGTACAGAAAATTAATTTGTATATTACAAAATTATTACATTTACTTAGAATAAAATCATTTAAATTAATAGAATTTAATAACAGTTTAAATTAAAATGGAGAATTATTCTTAGTTGTTCTTCCAAAATGTTTCTAAATTTGAATATAGGAAACTAGAGTTGTTCATGTGAAACATTAACAGTAGTAAGAAATGATATTTTAGTTTCCAGTTTAGAAATTGTATTTTAATTTACTTGTAAAGGTTTGAAAGTAATGTTGAAATGTTGCTACCACAAACTGTAAGCATACTCAAAATAGACTATAAACTATATGTTAAAACTATTAATAATACTGTGTAAGTTTTTCAAGATGTTCTATTGTTTGGTGATCAGGAATAGGAAAATAATGAAATAAAATTACATTCACTCAAGGAAAAGCTATCAGGAAGATTATTTTCCCTCATGTAATGTTGCATTTCCTCATAAATAGGCTTTTATTTATTTAATCCATTCATCAATACACTTTCTTTGGTCGGAACTAAAGGAATACAGATGAACAATGCATTCCTGGTCAGGAAAATGAACCAAGAGAGTTGAAATTCCACAAGGAAAGTTAAATTTCTTAGGAATTTGATATTTCAATCCCTGGTGAATTCTTCTCTTTGGATAAATCCAATAATTGCTTAGAATTTTATCAATTACAAAAATAAAATTTTGCCAATTTATTTTTTTATAATTTTTTTCACAACATCTGGTGATACAGATTTCTAAATTTATTAGTCAATGTTATTAGTACATGTTTATTGGTTTTGGTTTGTTTGAGCTTTAATAAGTTTTTGAATCAAATAGTCAAGAGAACAACCTGATTTTAAAAATAGTATGAAAACATTTGCTGAGTTTGAAAGAAATGTAACGGAACAGTTTTTGAACATGTCATATTATACATTATCGTGCCCTTGTGGTCTTATGTAATGTTTTTAAGTACTTCTTTTGATTTCAGAAAGTGATATATTTTGCTCATTAATAATAATAATTAGTAAATCAAAAATTGGGAATCAAAAATATGGTTGAGAAAGGAAATAGTTAATTTTGTGTGATTAATATATCTGTTCTTGACATACTAGTATGTTTTTGATCAAATCACAAAAAGTGGTTTGTCGTTATTATTACTGATTATTGTATAATGTTTAAAAACTAGATAACTGTGTTTAGAATTGTTATTTGTGTTTAAATGTTTCACAAAAAGACATTGAATTGTTTTAATTAATTAAATCTTTGCAAAAATGCATTGGAGTTTTAGTTTGTTAATCAAATTTTAAACCTTCTGTGTTGGTTAATAAAATGCTTATGGCTTTCCAAATAAATCCTTTTGGAAGACCTATTATGTATAATTCTCATTACTTTAGTGAATGTCAGTTTTGTGCTTTTATTTATTTGGTAATGATTTACTTGATGTTTGTTATAAATTAAAATACAACGTATATTTAACTGTTCTTTATTTCTACAAATGAAACATTTTTAAAGTTCCTAAGTTTATTTATTTCCACTAATATTTACATTATCTATATTTAGAAACTTCAAAACAAAACAATAAAATGATTATTATTTAAATCAAAACCACACAAAACGAGTTTATATTTGTATAATATTTAGGTATTGTAAAGATAATCCATAATTTGAGGACCATTAATATGGGTATGTTCAATAAATGGTCACCATTATTGTTAGATTTTGCACGGGGCCCGGCATGGCCTAGCTCGTTAAGGCATGCACTTCGTAATCTGAGGGTCGTGGGTTCGCACCAACTCGCACCAAACATGCTCGCCCTCCCAGCCATGGGGGCGTTATAATGTGACGGTCAATCCCACTATTCGTTGGTAAAAGAGTAGCCCAAGAGTTGGCAGTGGGTGGTGATGACTAGCTGCCTTCCCTCTAGTCTTACACTGCTAAATTAGGGACAGCTAGCACAGATAGCCCTCGAGTAGCTTTGTGCAAAATTCCAAAACAGATTTTGCACATCATAAAGCTAAATGTTTGCAATTTATGTTTTCCATGATTATTAAATTTTGATTTTATAATTTATCACATCTGTAAATATTTAGTACTCTGGTGAAACTCATAGTGATGCTTAAAGGTTGGCTATGGTGACTTTATTTGTATTAATTACATGTGTCAGTAGCAATTATTTATTAATGCTAGAGCTAATGGTATCACTATGTTAGATTTAATATTAGCCATAATGAGCATGACTAACTCTAGGATGTATTTGTTGATATCTTTATCTTTTCTGTAAATATTGAATTCTGTGCATCTAAAATGTGTCTTCTCAGTTAATTAGGTTTCAAAAATATAGATAACATTGAAATCTAGGCTGTGTACATATTGAAACAATCATGGGCAAATAATCTAGCATGCTTCCACATTCATTAACAGATATTATTTCTCATGTACTACTGATTATTGTATGGAGTGAAACTCTTATGTTTTAAAGTTTATGATACTGTGATACATGGGTATATCATGCATTATTTACCCCTTTAGCTGCTAGATACTTTTTCAAATTTTCAATATTGCAAGTATATTTTAAATACAGAATATTGATCATAGTACCTAACTAATAGAGTACTTTCATTTTGGTTACTTGTAGAGTTATCTAGATTGCCCAGATTTTTGCATGTTTTTCATTGAGAAGAGATCACTGTAAAACAAACTATACTATAAGTAGAAGTAGTGGCCTTTTCTAGGGGTAAACCATGCACTTGTCTATGTCTGTTTGACACCAGAGTGGCTCTCAGTAACTTGGATAGTGAGAATACCTGCAGAGTGAGAGAACAATATATGCAGTGTAATGTTTTTCATTGTTTGCCAGAATTTAGCCCCACATGAGATTTTTATGAGCATTCTCAGAGACCTTGCTTCATTGTTAAGGATAAAGATTCACCAAACAGACATACTGTGCATAACACAACTGAAATTCTGGAGATATACTGGTGAGAGAGAGCAGTAATAAAATTCTGCCTCCCCATCTAACTACAAGCACTTTTCTAAATGTTTGAAAGTTCTTTTGTTTTGTAACTTAAAGATTATCATCATTTACACCTTTTGATTAAAACTCCGCCATTGGTAGAGAAATACAACATTATTCTGTAATACAGGATCTGTCAGCCATAGGTAGAGAAATACAACATTATTCTGTAATACAGTACCTGTCAGCTAGAGGTAGAGAAATACAACATTATTCTGTAATACAGTATCTGTGAGCCATAGGTAGAGAAATACAACATTATTCTGTAATACAGTATCTGTCAGCCATTGGTAGAGAAATACAACATTATTCTGTAATACAGTATCTGTGAGCCATAGGTAGAGAAATACAACATTATTCTGTAATACAGTATCTGTGAGCCATAGGTAGAGAAATACAACATTATTCTGTAATACAGTACCTGTCAGCCATAGGTAGAGAAATACAACATTATTCTGTAATACAGTATCTGTCAGCCATAAGTAGAGAAATACAACATTATTCTGTAATACAGTATCTGTCAACCATAAGTAGAGAAATACAACATTATTCTGTAATACAGTATCTGTCAACCATAAGTAGAGAAATACAACATTATTCTGTGATACAGTATCTGTCAGCCATAGGTAGAGAAATACAACATTATTCTGTGATACAGTATCTGTCAAATACTCTTATTTTTTATTTTTGGAGTTCCTGCAGTCTACTCTGTGTAAACTGGGACAATCTAAAAATACCACAGTATAAAGACTGTGAAAGTAGCAGAACTTCAAGTCAGTTTAAATAGAAAAAAGCAACAATTTTTTCAGTATTTCTCCTCCTTGTTTTAGTCTTTTAATTTTATCAAAGTTTAGCCCATGCGATCTATTATTTTATTCATATTTCTCTAAACCACTTGGGGTTCTGCATTGTCTCCATGGGCTCGCGCTGTTTGGGTGCACATTTTTCCTTGATGAACCCGTGCTACACAGATTGGTCAGTCCAACTAAATATGGACTAGTTCTTCACACTTAATATTGGTTAAAATCTGTTCCATTTGTACTTACAAATGCTGCTTGGTATTTGTTCAACTACTCATTTGTAGGTTCGAACATTTCTATTACCACTGAATTGAGTTTCCTTATATTAAATTTGTTCTCGATATATCACATATTCTCATGAAGTATCTTGATGGTTACCTCCACAAGTTTGGTTGCTTGTCTTAAGAGTGTGCATCCCTCTTGCACACCTGGTACGTTTTATTGTATTGGATATATACTGGTCAAGCATACAGCAGAATGTGTAAAATTGATTTTTGATCATATTCAATTTTAAATGTAGAAATTCAGTGTTCAGTCCATTCTTGGTCAGGTAATGAGATGAATTGGCCTCGTTTGTTAAGAACACTAAGGGCTTTAATGTTCTATCTCATATAAGATCCCAATAATTCTTGCATATTTAATTGTTTACTATCCTGTAGAGCTATTGGCAATAGTGTGCAATGTGTAACAATTTTATACTCGTATTAAACGCTTTGACTGACCATCAGACAACCGTGAAGAAACACTTTTTTTTTAAATTGAATAAGGAAGTTATCGGATAGTCCGGAATTACTCCGTTGGTTCTTACCTCTGAATATTACCGCAAAGCAGGCTGCGGCAAACGATATTATGTCACTATTGTATGCGTCACTAAGCACGTGATATATAATTTTCAAGTCTGCAGCATTCAGTACATGTGAACATGAATGACAGTTAATCGAGAGTGTACAAGAAACTCCTGGCCAACGAGAAGTTGTTCAAAAAATTCATTCGTCAGACTGGTATCTATATTAGCACTAATGTGATGATATTTATTATTTACACAATTAGTTATTTATCATATCCCTAAAAAAAGGAAAAAAAGAAAAGAGTCGCAGTTGTAAGGTCTTAAAATTTCAGTGTTCCAGTTTTATGAATTGAAAATCTGGTCGTTCTATCTGTATTACATACTGCGTTCTGCACAACTCTTTTAAACCTATATATCTTCTTCGTATAACGTTAGTAAACACCAGTGACACACACGTTTAACCATAAAATATATCGGTAAACAAACTATCACACCCAATAAAAGAATCAAAAGTACTTTCAGGTTTCGTATTTATTTTTTCAAACTACAAGGCACTTTTGTATCACATCCATCTCGAGAAAAGCATGACTTTTAGTTATATTAAATGTGATCTATGTGTGTGTGTATATAGATAGCAAAGTGTTCAAATCGAACTCAAGAAACCATAAAGTTGACACTGTAGAAAAAAACAGTTGCTTGGTTAACAAAACTTAGAATACACTGCACAACACGTGCTGCTGATCACGAAAATCACATCCAAGTTTGCCCATCACGTACCGTTTCATCGAAATCTTCAGTTTCACCAGGACATTGCTACAATGGAAAAATGATGTCAGGGCAACTGGAATCCGTCAATGCTTGCTGACTACTGTTGGACACTGCAACGTGATGCACCGGACATTGAATACAAACGAAAATCAGGAGCAAAACACTTTTAATTATGTTGAACGTAATAGCGTATTAGAAACATAAACGCAATTAAATACGTTATTGCCGGTAAACAGTTAACTGTCTATTTCTCAGAGTTCCTAAGTGATGAAGCAAAACCAAAACTATATTTGTGCATACCCACCAGGTACCTGTCACAATCAGCAAAACTTTTCAAAAAAAATTGTGCAGTGTTTTCGTTAGCTAAGTAGAGATTCTGTCCTTAAAAATTGTTGTTCAGTGATATCAGTACTTTATTATTGGGTTCGACGTGATACTTATCACACAATTTGTTTACAGTGTACCATGTGATGAACCAAAACAGAAAGGTTGTTATTTAGTTTGAGAATATTTGAAGATATTTGCTTCCATATTTTGGTAAGATGAAGTAAGACGCCTGATTCTATTTATATTTTGAAAATGAAAGACATTTTAACTTTTGAATTGCTTTTGATTAATGACACCGCTCATAATTCAGTTAATGTATATTTGTTTTTAATGCGAAACATTCTACTCAAAAAAGTGCAATCAATACATTCACTGTATTTTAGACTGTGTGGGGGAACAAAAATAAGACAGTTAAAAACCCTGTCATATCAAAAATGTTCGCCATTTCAGCCGTGGGGGCGTTATAATGTTACGGTCAATCCCACTGTTCTTGGGTAAAATAATAGCCCAAGAGTTGGCAGTATGTGGTCATGACTAGCTGCCTTCCCTCTAGTCTTACACTACTAAATTAGGGACGGCTAGCACAGATAGCCCTCGAGTAGCTTTGTGCGAAATTCAAAAACAAACCAAACCAAGACCGTTAAATTATACAGTACTTCCACACCTATTATGGATAATAAATTACTGCATCACCAGATTACGAAAAAAATATATAATTAAGAAAAAGAAAGTAACACCATGCTCCAAGATGGTGGTATATTATAAAATTCACTTAGGTTTCAGAGATAGTACTCCCACAAAAGTATGGATACACCAGTTCATCAGATGTATTTATATTCAGTTCGTTTGTTTCTAGTTGAGCACTAAGCTGCACAAAGAGCTATCTGTGCTCTGGCCACCACAGGGGTTCGAAAAACGGTTTCTAGCATTGTAAATCCGTAGACGTACCGCTGTGCTACCAGAAGGCTTTATATTCGATAGGCTCCAAGTTGAATAGAAAGAAGATAAAAAAAAAAAAAGAAAGAGGGCGAACAAGTGTCCACAAGCTCGCACATTTCCCTACTTTTTATGGCTTGGCTTTTCAGAACAATAGTTTATTGTAGGCTTAAGAACCTTCAAGCTTGATATTGCTTCGATATAAATAGGAAAAGTTAAGTAACAGTCACAGCATTAATAGTATCTAATTTTGTAAATTTCATTTGCATGTAATGCCATACACAAGTACTTGTGTATTTATGTGCAAACATTTTAAAATTAATGATTTATCTTTATTATTAATAAGAAAATATAGACGAACAAATTGTGCGCTCGCGAAGCTAGCACAAAGTTTTCAATGTATGCATTATTACGTATCAACATACGAGTATTTATGTCACCAATAAATTTTGAAATATAGCGAATACTATATTAATGACAAATAAGGTTCATCATTTTGTTTGAGGCATAGCCGGCCAGGTCGTTAGGGCGCGTCTA
This sequence comes from Tachypleus tridentatus, assembly GCF_004210375.1. Classification (NCBI taxonomy): domain Eukaryota; kingdom Metazoa; phylum Arthropoda; class Merostomata; order Xiphosura; family Limulidae; genus Tachypleus; species Tachypleus tridentatus. The sequence goes on along the minus strand of NC_134831.1, from coordinate 132,803,129 downwards.
TCGCAATCAGATGGTTGCTGGCTCAATTCCCCTTTCCACCAAATATGCTTGTCCTTTCAGTCGTGGGAGAGTTATAATGTTACAGTCAATCCCACTATTCGTTAGTAAAATAGTAGCCCAAGAGTTCGCAGTGGGTGGTGAGAACTATTTTGCTTCGCTCTGGTCTTTGACTGCTAAAATAGGGACGGTTAGCGCAGATATCTTTCGTGTAGCTTTGCGCGAAATTCAAACCGAACCAAACGATTTTGTTTGATTTTGGTCTCCCAGAGGCACACTGGTACGTTTGTGGGCTCACACCGCTAGAAAGCGGGTTTCGATACTCGTGGTGGACAAAACACAGGTAGCCCATTGTGTAGCTTTGTGCTTAATTCCAAACAAATTGTTTATTTTGTAGATACTTGCTTACCGCGAGAGGTTAATTTCACGATATTCGATTTTGTTCGTTCGGTCGCGTTCTTATCGTACTTCTTTACATATGCTCGCACGTGGTGTTAAAATAATCTTGTTAAGGCTCTAACCCTTTTTATATGATCACTTCTTTTATATTCATGTCACCCAAGTACACCCGGATGTGAAAGCTCGACTTTGGAGTCGTGCCGTGCGTGAAAAAATATCGCACAGCAAGCCAGATCAAGTTTTACTTGTTTGCTTTAAAGCAAACTACCTGTTGTTCTTTAATATAGGCTTTCTATGTATCCTGAATAGTCTTGTTTTTAATACTTGAAATTGCTTATCATGTACTCTGTACTTTAGAAAAAAAAATGTAAGAAAGTGACGTTAATATGACGTAAGACTTTCGATTTTTCATTTGCGACTTGTGTTGACTTACCTTTTATTTTATTTACCTTCGAGATACAAGACAAGGACTATTATATTATTACAATAGGGTAGTCAGTATTTTAATCTGATACACACTTGGATTTCTTTTGATAATCCAAGATAAACATTTCTGATGCCTACACACAATTCATTTACGGACAGAAGTACCAAGTTTACAGAATGTGTAATATATCACTAGTTTCATGTCGCGATAGGTGTACGTCATCAGAATAATCTTGAAATTAAGTAATTTCATTTTTACTCGTCTTAAACTAAATTACCGATGAATGTCCATACTTGAAGAAATATACAGTACTGTGCAAAAGTGTTAGGGCAAGAGAATATTCTGTCATTCTTTCCATTTCGTGGGACTAATTCTTTCATGCCATTATAGAATGTAAATTTCAACATAGTGTAATGCTTTACTGGTCCCTGTTGACAATTGAATGAGCCAGGGTGAGAATAGTTATCTTCCTTAGAATTCCCATATTCTTGTACCAAGGGCACGTCATAAGGGTTCTGCTTGAATGTACCTACTGATCAAATTTAGAGCGTGAACAAATTGTCATGGTATTCCATGGAGTATCTTATTTACTTGGAAAGAAGCTAGCGTATGATACCAGCAAATGCAAGAAGAAATCGATGTAATAGCGCCCCACGAATAAAGGTCGATAAAAACAGTGTTTAACACTATATATTTAGTTTGTTGTCATGTCATTGCCAAAAAAACGTAGAGAATTGTCAATAGAGCAGTGAGTTTAACGTAAAAGCTTTACGTGATGTTGGTTGGTTTCTTCAACAAGTGGCCCGGCATGGCCAAGTGTGTTAAGGCGTTCGACTCGTAATCCGAAGGTCGCGGGTTTGAGTCCCGGTCGCACCAAACATGCTCGCCCTTTCAGCCGTGGGGGCGTTATAATATGACGGTCAAACCCACTATTCGTTGGTAAAAGAGTAGCCCAAGAGTTGGTGGTGGGTGGTGATGACTAGCTGCCTTCCCTCTAGTCTTACACTGCTAAATTAGGGACGGCTAGCACAGATAGCCCTCGTGTAGCTTTGTGCGAAATTCAAAACAAACAAACTCTTCAACAAATTGCTGCATGTTTGAAATGCTCCCCAAACTCTGTCAAGTACACCTAGATTGTGAGACCGAGACAAGTGAATTTGAACATAGGAAAGGAAGAGGCAAAACACCCAAACTCAATGTTACTAATGTTAAATATCTTTGTTTTTGAAGCCTTCGGGACAAAAGGAAGACTGTTACTGGTCTAATCTATAAGATAAACAAGCATGTACCAAATGATAGAAACGTGTCCAGATCTACAGTATCAAGAAGACTCAATGAGAATGGAATATTTGGTCGTGTAGCAGATTTAAAAAATTCACTTCAATCCCCAGAAACTGGCAGAAAACTGAAAGTTGCTAAAGAGTACAAAACGGAACTGTTGATTGTAAAAGAGTGTTACGGACAGAAGAGTTTATGTTTGGTGTACCTGGTTCAAATCGTAGGTTGTAAGTCTGGCGATAGAAAGGTGAAAGATGCAAAATGCATAGAACCTGTCGTGGAACATCGAGGAGGCACTGTGAGGATTTGTGGGTGTTTGTTTTTTCTTATGGGACCGGAGATATTTGCAAAATAGATGGCATAATGGACCAGCACATGTACTACCAGACTGATTCATCAGTTTGTATTATTGGTAAAGGATTGTACCGACAAGAAGATGATAACCTCAAACCCACACCCAACCTATGCATAAATTACGTTCCTTAGAAAGAAGCTGCTAGAGTCATTCAAATGATATAATGGCCCCCAAAGATCCCTGATCTTAACCCGATTGAGTAGATTTGGGATTTGATAGATCAAAAACTTGACGAATCAAAAGTTACATCCAAAGAAATTTTATAGGAGTACATTACATACATTTGGAGTAAAACCCGAAAGGGCACTTTGATTAAATATGTTGCAATAATGTTTGAGAGACTGTCTGTGGTTAACTAAGCAAAAGTGGAACACAAAATATTAACTGTTTACTGAACACAAACACTTCTACCGAGTTTATGTTGTACTAAATATGAAGATTAATAGAATATTGATGTTTTACCTGTGATTTACATCTATTGTTCTATGAAAGTAGTTTGAAATGTAATGTTTTACTTTATTGTAACACTTTTGTGCAGTACAGTAAGTGGCTAATCATTTGTTTATAACCCCATATATATTTAGAATGTGAATTTTATCACAGAAGACAATTCTGAAAGCTAAATACGTTTTTTCTTTCTCCTGTGATTAACTTTATCTGAACGTGGCTTGGTTGTTAGCGCGCTCGACGCACGATCTGCAGGTCATGAATTCGAATTCTATTGCCGGACATGCTGGCCCTTCCTGCCGTTGGAGCATTATAATGTTATTGTCAATCCCACCTTGGTAAAAGCATAAGATCAAGAGTTGGAGGTAGGGTGTGTTGACTATCTGCTTATCCCCTAGTCTGTCACTTCAGAATAAGGGGCGGGAGGGCTAGCTAAGATAGCTCTATGGTAACTATGTGCGAAATTCCAAAAACAAACAAACAAACACACACTATGAACTCTGAGTTCGTTAGTAAAAGATTGTTTTTGTTGTAAGTGTTGTTATGTTCAGAACCTATACACATTGTTATTTACCACTGTTGTTATGACATTCTTACAGTATTTCTCACAGATACCTTCAAATCATAAGGATGTCAAAATATGAAAGGAACTGAATTACCATGTGAGAGAAATTAATTAAAAATAATAGTGTGTGTGGATAGATAATATGTGATTATGTATCTTGAATTAGGTTTATGATTAGCGTTTAAAAGTTAGAGGATATCTAATTGTATCTTGAATTAGGTTTATGGTCAGCATTTAAAAGTTAAGAGGATATCTAACTGAAGGTTTCAAGATTGTAAAAAGAATTGATGATGTTGATAAATCGATATTTTTCATACGTAACAGCGAGAATTATAGGACTATGGGACATAAATATAGCTTTAGGCAAGGTAAAAGCCATCTCCAGCTAAGAGAATTTTATTTTTCAAATAGAACGGTTAACGTATAGAATGAATTGCTTTTGTATGTTATGGGGGCGCTAAATTTGAGCACGTTTCGCAGATATATAACAGGCAAGGGCTGCTTTTTAATAGTTACAATTTTGCATAGAGGATATCTGAGATGTACCAACAGGTCCCTTCACGATGACGAGAAATATGCTTTACATTTTTTGCTTAGTAAGTGAAGAATAGACAAATTCTTAAAATAAGATATATTGGTTTTGTATAAGAAACCAAATAATAAGGGATAACTATACAACTTGTTCCGTGTAATAAATAAATTTTATCATCTTTGTAATGCATTCAAAACGGTATACATCAACATTGGAGTAAGTGATGAATATTTCAGTTGTTTCAGTAGAACATTTGGTTTGTTTTGAATTTCGCGCAAAGCTACTCGAGGGCTATCTGCGCTACCCGTTTCTAATTTAGCAATGTAAAACTAGAGGGAAGGCATCTAATCATCACCATCCACCGCCAACTCTTGGGATACTCTTTTACAAACGAATAGTGAGATTGACCGTTACGTTATAACGCCCCCTTGGCTGAAAGGGCGAGCATAATTGGTATAACAGGGATTAAAACCCGCGACACTCTGATTGCGAGTCGAGTGCCTTAACCACCTGGCCATGTCGGGCCTTCAGCAGAACATACCGTTAATAATAATAATGCCAGCCGCCCAGTACATGGTGACATGAGAAATTTAAATTATTGCCTAGAAAGATTTTTTCTGATCTGGTTCTGTAATCTTTTACAGAGTTACATGCATGCGTTAATTTAAAAACAACAACAAAATTATTTTTCTTAGCATCAATTTTAGTCTTATTGTTTGTTATATGCAAGTTGTCTTACACACAATCTGATTTCATATAAATGTCTTAAGCTCGGTTGTACTTTCACATGGAACAAGGTATTGTTCTGAGAAAAATTCTTTATCAAACTGCCAAGTGGAGAAAATATATTGTAGCGTAATGTCGGCAAGGATATAACTAATCTAATGAAAGTTTATAAGAAAAGTAGCCAAGCCACTTTGGAGTATGTAGAATAAGGGAGTTGTCAGTAGGTCCGTACAGTTACTAGCTATTCTGAGTTTAACATTTATACAACTTGAGTTAATGGTATACTTCGTGTAACGTGTAATGTCTTTGACAGTACACTCGATTTTAATTTTGATACACAGTGCTCAAAAGAAAACATATAAAGTTCTCATTACATGATATCCTTTACGTCGATTTAGTTCCATGACTTTGGTATACTTAAAATTTTGTTCAGTAACAAAAATTAACTATTGAGATTAAATGTTAAGTGTCCGGCATGGCCAGGTAATTAGGGCGCTTGACTCGCAATTTGAGGTTCGTGGGTTCGAATCTCCATCAGACCAAACATGCTCGCCTTTTCAGCAGTGGGGGCGTTACAGTGTGTTGGTCAATCGCACTATTCATCGGTAAAAGAGTAGCCCAAGAGTTTATGGTGGGTAGTGAACTAGTTCTCTTCCCTCTAATCTTACACTTCTAAATTAGAGAGGGCTATCTTTGTCCTAGTTAAGACTAATTTCTAATTGCATAAATCACTTCTATAAACTAATTGCTTTACTTTTCGTTTTTGCTTCCTAGCTGTGTTGATATCTCTTCATTTGTTCTAGTTTTCTATTGATTTATTTTTGAAACACATAATACCATAACATTAAATAAAGTGTAACTTGCCTATTTGTCAACAGACGATGCTAATATTTTGCGTTCTATCAGATGAAAGAGGGTTTCGTAATGTTCGTAAAAATATTTCAATATTAAAAGATTAAAAATGAGATGTAAAAACAAAAAGAAAAGTCGTAATTTAACCAGTTTTGTGTCAATTTCAAATAAGGTGCTAATTTTCATTTACTGAGTACTGATGAACTAGAGTTAATTTCTTATAGCACACATACATATTGTTAGATTGAAGTAGTGGTCCGAACATGTGGGAATAGAGTGTGGTTGTTTAACTGGCATTGCTTTTCACTTGGCAAGCACTGCTGTTTGTACGTGTAATAATTATAATTACAAAGAGAAAGAATAAAAGATACAATTGTGTATGCTGTCATATGCATCCGGTGAAACCAGTCATCCTTGCCACTTTAACAAGGTCTCATTGACACCAACCATGCGTAACATTGTTTATGTTTACAAACTATTTTTTTCCCCCACTCTCTCCAGTTACGTTTTTCATCAACTGATGATTGTGATTTAATGAAGAAAAAATATTCACCAAACGATACTCAACGTGAACTGGTTTTGACCGATACTCTTTTTTTTTTTATTATTAAAATTATTGTTATATTTCTTCACGGAATCGCTTATTTTAGGTTGAAACTGTCAGAGAATTTTAATATGTAACTTTGAATTTCGTCTTGTTCAGCGCTGGTCTGCTTTTCCCTGCAACGAAAACATGACATGATTTCCTGTTTGTTTGAATTACTGACCTTTGTCATCATAGTTTCTGTAACACTAGAGATTCGAATTTGCTTATCCGTTGTCAACTCCAAAGCTACACGATGGGCCGTTTGTGTTGTGCCCATCATGGGTATCGAAACCCGTTTTTAGCGTTTAAGTCTAGATACTTAATGCTGGGCAACTTCGTAGCAATGTTGATTCTCCCACGATATTATAGTAAACTTTAAAAATAAAAAAACGGTTGGGGGCAAATTTAATTATATAAAACGCAACCAATGGTTTAACCCAAACATTTTATGACTAATAAAGTCACTATGACAGGACTCAATACAAAATAGAACACTGAAGGACAGGCAGTGCTCGAAGACCTACAAAATGTATACTAGCAAGATTTTTTTGTAAACAGCCCAGTTAAAACTTCATCTCTGCGAGTTCTTAAAATGCTTACAAAGCTCATTTAGCATGTTTAACAGCTAAAATTAACCAAGCGGAAATTTCGGCGAGAAAGGCAGGTTATCCTTAAAAAAAAACTGCATTTCGCTGTTTTAATAACTTAACGTAAATGCAGTAAAAACCTAAGCCTCTTTTTTTTTTTTTTTGGCACTGCTTCATGAAAGTTCGCGACATTTAGAAATAAGAGAAGAAAAAAAACGAGTGAAATTGAAAAGTAAAATTACTGTTTGTTTAATGTTTTTGGTAATTAGAATAGTTTTTTTTTCGGTATTTATATAAAGCAAGGATATATATCAGTGATGTCGAGAAACCCACTTGTTTAGAAATTTATATAACCTGACGATGACCGAAGAAGGTCGAAACGTTGTTCGCTCTTCTATGTAAAATATTTTCTCAACCCAAACGAGCCGTTTTTGCATATAAATTTCAAGGATATATATGTTTTACAGAAAAATTACAAAAGTTTATTGGTAGAGATTTAAAAAAAATCAAACCTGTATTTGGCATTACGTTGTAGTAGAATTTTGGAGTCTACATCTGCTTACTTCGATAGTGTGAGTAAAATGTTGTATACACTACAATTAATAACTCTGGGACTTTAATGTTTGACGTTTTTACACGAAATGCGACTACATTCGAACAACGCTTTTTAACCGCACCTCGCCGAAATCACTAGATTAACCTTACCGATTTAGGCACCTACGATTTGTAGATTAATTACTGAATTTAACATTTTGTATTATTACGTTTAAGAGACCTTTTCGAATAAGAAATTTTCTGATTAAGAGGTATTTGTATTTTTGGCAAAACTATTTGTTGCCGCCCCTAAATCTTGGGCTACTGACAAGATGGAAGACAGTCAGTTGGCAGTATCCCACTACCCACCCTCCACGCAAAAGAGATTGACGATGACTCATATAACGCACCCACAACTTAAAAGTATTTTTTTTTTATGTTTGTGAATTTTGCGCAAAGCTACTCGAGGGCTATCTGTGCTAGTCGTTCCTAATTTAGCATCGTGAGATTAAAGGGAAGGTAGCTAGTGATCACTACCTACCACCAACTCTTTGGCTACTCTTTTACCAACGAATATTGGGTTTGATCGTCACGTTATAACGCCCCACGGCTGAAAGAGCTAGCATGTTTTGTTTGATGGGGATTCGAACCCGCGATTACGAGTTGAACGCTCTAACCACCTGGCCATGTTTACCTACATCTTAAATTTTCGGACTTTTTTTGTTTCATACCTTAAAAGCAGTAATCCGAGGGTCGCGTGTTCGAATCCCCGCCATACCAAACATGCTCATCCTTTCAGCCATGGGGATGTTATAAGAGACGGTCAATTCCACTATTTTTTGGTAAAAGAGTAGCCCAAGAGTTGACGGTGGGTGGTGATCACTAGCTACCTTCCCCTTTAGTCTTACGGTGCTAAATTAGGAACGGCTAGCGCAGATAGTCCTCGTGTAACTTTGCGCGAAATTCAAAACAAACCAAACCCTAAAAGCAGAGCTCTACCATGGAACCAACCTACGTTTCTGATGAATTGGAAAATGTTGGCATGGTATGATAGACATTCAACTGTTGATATGATGCACAGTACTAGAAAAAGATTAAGAAAAACAAGATGGAATCCTCAATAGCCGCGGCAGTTGACATACTTTTTACATAGGGTTAGAGTATATTAATCTACCAGACCTGTTTTTCCATTTTATTAACTATAAACGTTTTTGAGCTTCAGTTATACCGAGCGTGGGGAGCAAGTATACCCGATTCAATGTTTTATTATACTCATCGGGATCTATACCAGCCTACCCTAAAATTAAAATTATTTGAGGTAGGATTAGAGTAAATTAATCTATGAAATCTGGAGCGGGTCATATGCATCAGTCGAAAAGATGTGACCTCCTAAGTCTAAAACTTTTATTAGACCTCATATCGATCAAGAGAGGACTGAGATACGATCTAAAAGTTTGTACTTAAAGTTATTCAATCAGCCGCTATGTTGAGGCTGAAAATCTAGACAATAAAATTAATAATGTTTTATCTTGTTTAAAGACAGTTAAAATATAGTGTAAAGTGAGAAAATAAAACAACGATTTCAAACCGTGGAAATAAGAAGTTTGCCGTGTTAACTCCGAGAAGTAAGTGGCCCTTGAAGGAAATGCCATGACATTTTATCCAGTGCTTTAGAGCAGAAAACTTGTCACCTGGTGTCTTACTCTCGTATTACATACATGACAAGAGAGAACGACGGCAGTTCCTGAAATTTTGTTTATTTCTGTTTGTTGTTGTTGTTTTTTTAAAGAGAAACGGGTTGCGTGTGTGTTAATTTATTTGAATACAGGTTAATCGAGTACAGTAGTATTCTTAGGAACTAATGTTGTAATGGGGAAGATATGGTATTATAACACTTTCAATGTTATCCGGTTGACGTTTTGGTTGTAGCAGAGCAGTGAGAAATTTGCTAGCTGATAGGTCTCATTTTCATAATCATCAGAGGAACGCTGGCTTTCAGCTAAGTGTGGTGCGCGTGGAATGAACCCGTACGACCCTGTACCAGTAAGTGAAAAGTGGTTCGAGTTACAACTGCCAGCCGCCTGTGCAAAGTCGAACAACAATTAAACATAAGTGTGGAACATCACGTTGTGAAATTAAATAAATAATATACAGACGTGTAGTATATGTAAGAGTTGTTTTGGAAATTCTGACTGGCTATTTTTTTTTTTTTTTTTTTTTACTCCAGTATATAGTAACTCCAACATCTGGTTTGTTTATCCCAAATATCTCACATCGTTGATTTTAATGTTTATACAAAACCTACTTGGAAGACGTATTTCACTATGTATGTGTTCTATTAGCATGAGTCTGGCCACAGAACGTTTAATGGACTCTATTTATTGGACTGTAGCAGTATCATATGCAGGAATTCTTTTTAAATGCGGTAGAAGAAAATTTCTATCATATCAGGGGAGTAATAATATCATAGTTTTAGCACAGTGTAAAGCATCTGGTAAATACAAACAATATTATTAGCTTTCAAAGTTAGGTTAATATTGTATCAGTTGTTTTGTTTTTTTTTGAGGGGAAGGGAGAGGTTGAAGAGGTTTAAAGCTGCAGGAACTTGTCAGTTCACTGGTAACCTTTTACCCATGGGTGGGCTCTCTCCTTAAAAAATAATAAAGGTCAGTAGGTTGTATATAAGACAGTAAAAAAGAAGTGTTATATACACTTACAAAGGAAGGAACTATACACAATGAAAAGAATGATGCATATACTAACAAATAATTTTTGTGTGTTAGACAAGGAAGGTAATACAGATGATGTCCCAAAATGTGGTTACCATAGTGCTAAATGTGTATGTATATTGTTAGAACTTGCAAAAAGCATCCGTCCTCAAAATTTATACAGTAGTGAAAGTGTTTAGTCCAAGTTACCTCAACACATTCAGTAAAGATTGGTACTTTTTTCAAGAAATGTATGAAGAAGTAACAATAGCAATGTTAATTTCATCACTGCAACAGTAGCAACTGACTTTTGGGACACTATATGGAAGATCATTTTACACTTTGGACTATTCATTCTAACATTTGTATCTCAAGTATTTTTGAAATTTACTTTTGACAAACCATTGTCATATAACTACCGAAAGTAATAAATAACTTATGATTTGATGAAGAAAAAAAGGTGGAGAAACATTATGTGAAGGTAATGATTTTATCATTTGATAATAAACCAATATTCATAGTTAACTGTATTCCTTACTTTTTGTGAAAAGGTGATCTGTTGTAATTCAGTCAGAGAAAAACACGTGATTACAAATATATGTTTCACTCATGATTCACTTATTTTAAACAATGTATTTATCATTTTCTGTTGTGCCTCAAATTTTTCTTTAATTTAGCACGTGTTCTCCTAGAGATTTAATTTTCTTTGTGTTTCTTGCAGCCATGAAACCAAAACTACTACATGGAAAGACCCACGCAAGAACCTTAGCGTTGGAACCTTGACCACTTCAAGAAGTTCTAATCCTTTAGTGTCAACATCCTCTTCTGGTGCAAATTTACTGCCAATAAACCTGGGCCCCCTTCCAGAAGGGTGGGAACAGGCTTATACACCAGAAGGTGAAGTGTATTTTATAAATCACAATGACTGCACCACAAGTTGGTTTGATCCACGACTGAGTAAGTAATTTAAGTCGATCACTGATTAGGCCTTGTTAGGAGAATTGTATTCAATCTTGGGCTCCTTACTTTAAGAAGGACACTTCCTTTTTGGAAAGGATTCAAAAAAAGGTTACTAGAATAATACTTAGAGCAGAAAAGTTGTGGTATGAAGATAAAGTCTTTGAAATTGTTCTTCTTGAAAGAAAAAGAAAAGTTAAAGGGGATCTGATTAAGGTGTTTAAAATTACTAAGGGAATTAATAGTATCTGTCCATCATATTTTTTTCACATTTCATGGTGAGAATGATAGGACAAGGAGAAACATATAAATCTTTACTTCAGACAATTTTACTTTTTGTACAGGGCAGTTGGTCTTTGAAATGGATTGGCTGTAATTATGATGAAAGGCCTAATAAATACTGGAATAAACAGGACTTGATTTTTTATTTTTATGTAAAGTGGACTAGACAGTCTTGATGGATCAACAAGTTGTCCTTAAGTATTGTATCATTTTGTTTTTTTTTCAAACTTATTACTGCTTTTATAGTATTTGTTTCTTGTTATTTTTGCACAAATTAACATCATGAAATATGGTGAATAACAAACACTATCATGGTATAATTACACCCTCACAATTATACAGAATAGTTTCAAGTTTAGCTGTTCTTATTTTTCTATTATCTTTTTTTGTTCATCTCTTCCTTCTTTCTTTGATATGATTCACTCATTCTTCCTATTATTGGTTTCCTTATTAAAATAAGTTATCATCAATTTCATTTTTTCTATATACACTCATATGAATCATCAATTTCATGTTTTCTATATACACTCATATGGATACTTCTTGTATTTCATTCATTTTTTTCTACATTTATTCTATTCTTTGTAAAAACAAACTTATTTTAATATTTTTTCTTTCATTGTAATTTACATACATTCATTTTTTTCTTTTTGTACTTTGTTCCTCTATATTATTACTTTGCTCAGTAAACTCTTACTGTCTTCTTTACATCGTATTCAGCCTTTTTTCTTTCATTTGCAGTGTGAAATATATATGTTCTTATTTGCTAACAAATCCCACCAAGTAAGAATTGATGTTTTGAACTGTTTCAGCTCTTACTGTTCTAGTGAAATTGATGATTATGCTATCCAAATGAGATTTTGTTGTTATTTTGGTGTACAGACAAATTGGTAAGGCTTTATTATAGACACATACACACCTTTTTACTGCTTTTATGTTAAAGGTTGTTAAGGTTTTTCATGTTATACAATTAAACTTTATTTTGCTAACAGGGTGGGTGATATGTAGCATACAAAAACATTTACTAAGTCATATGATCACTTTATTACACTTTAAACATAGTAAACTTTCTAAACCCAGCAGAACAACCTTATGGGTCTCAGATCTTCCAAATATCAAAATCTCAGAATAATCATAATTCTGACTCAGGTTACTGTTAAATTTATTCCACTGTCTTTTGTTTATTTGTATATGGGAACAAAATGATTTTGGAGACTGTTAAACTTATAACAATATTTAAAACTTTACACATAGTTTAGTTGAAGTTAACCTAACAGTGACTTCTGAACAATCCTGTATCATACATATATGGATGTTTGAAATTTTATTTGTAGAAATTTATAAATTTGTGGTTGTTACTAATATTGTCAATGAAAACACTAGAAGAATATAATAGATCAAACTTGAAACACATAATAACAAATAACAATCAGTATTTACATTACAGAACAATACAACTCCACATGATTAAGAACTAGCTGCAAGAAACATTTTAAACAGTAAAAGTGACACATACTGCTCAAAAACAGACCACTCATAATGCTGCAAAGTTATTGAACTTAACAGACAATGATATTGGTTTTGGTTGTATTAACTAATATGTATCATAGGACTATTTTATAGACCTTGGTTTGTTGCAGTTTTCAAACTGTAGTCTTTCAATTATTTGTGGTAAATTACATTAGGAAAAGAATTACACAGTATGAGAAGTGAATAATACTCTTTACTTCAGTTACACGTTGGTTTCCTGTTGATTTACAGCTCTACAGCTTGGAAGATTGCCATTAATGCACAGTCCTCATCATGGCCAACAACCACCACCATTGTCTTCTCCACAGCAACAGGGTCAGCAACAACCACAGGTGAGTTACTTATTTGTAGGTATGAAAAATCTGTTTTTCTTTTTTTAATGTCACTACTGTGCAAACTTTATGACACATATGTGCAATAATTTTTTTAATGTTGTTGCTTTTTATATAGGCTGTAGTAAATGTTTGTTTTTGGTATTTTACTTTGAAATCTATGGATAAAATTTAACAAATTCAAAAATATGTAATTTATTTGCTTCATTTTTGTGGGTAAAGACCTATTTATTATGATGTAATTTTCTTGATTGACATATACCTTGTTGTTCATGTTTCCTCTTTGTTTGTCAACAGTTACTTCCACGATTTGGGTTTTTACTAATATATATTTTTAATTTGTGGTGAAATAAGTTTTAATATTGGTACATTTCTTTTTAATGTTTGAAAGATGTAGTATTGTCCTTTTATAAGTCTTGTTTTATTTTTCATCACTACCTTTTTGAATCTCTTCCATTCATTAATTATAAGACTAACTGTATACTTGGCAGATAATCCTTACAAAGGTATTGAGAATTACTCATAGTAATGGCTCTGTAATTTGTATTTTCTATTTTATGAATATTTGATTATTTGTTTTTAACAATTGTGAGATGTGTAACTTACAAACCTTTCAAACATATACTTTCATACTAGTGTGTAAAAAAACAATTCTCTCCAACTAATTTTAAAATAAAATGTTGTGACTGAAAGGATTTTTGCAAACTACATATGTGTTCTTGTGTTGTTGGTTATAGGGGGTTTCTTTTTTGTATATCAAAATTTGATCATGTGATCTTTTGCAGAAAGCATTAATATGATTGAGGTATAGACATGCTCATAAGCAAGAACAGTAATAACAGCAGATTTAGTCCTAATATTTAATAAATGGGTTGTATGGTATTTCCTGTAGAGGTTCTTGAGTCATTAAAATAAACATTATTGTATGCTATGCATCACCTGATGAATTTTTTTTTTAATACAAAGTTTCATAGGTTGTAAAAATAATAGAAAAAAGGCATATTTTATGAAAATTATGATAACTCATCCTTGTATGTCTACAAGTGGTTTTAATCATGAATGTTTAAATAGGTGCAGGCCAGTTCAACTGGAACTCAGTCTCTTGCTCAGAACATTGCAGCAGCTTCTATATCAGCAGCTGTTACAACTATGACTGGAGCTGTGAATAGTCAGCTAAATCTGCAGCAGCAACAACAAAAGCTAAGGCTCCACAGACTACAACTAGAACGGGAACGTCTTCGACTCAGGCAGCAAGAAATACTGAGACAGGTAAATTTGACATTTATTATTACTACTATCTTTTCTATAGGTGCTTGTCACCTGTATGAAGAAAAATTGAATTTTGTGTTGAATACATTAGGTGGAGTATACTTTTGAAAGTAGTGTATTTGAAATGTGAAGGTCTTGAAACGTTATTCATCAAAATATATATTTTCTTTGGTAATCAGTGGGAAATGTTTGTTTACTTTAAGTTTATTTAACTTCTTTCAGGTGACACTGACTTTAAATAAAGTATATCCTAAAATAATGAAAAACAATGCAACTGTCAACCTTGCATTGTGACATTTTCTTATGACTTATTTATTAAGAGGAGTAATTGTAAATAGCAAAACTACTTTTTCCAAACACTTGAAATTAGGAACTATCAGTGTGTAAGTTAGGATATTAAGTGAGTTTAATAAAGACCAAGTATTGTTAAGACAAATGACTTTTTGTGTGAGAAACAATTCCTAAAGTGTTTGGTAGCCTTTACAATAATCTAACTTTTAATTACTAATTAATAGCTACATTTTTGATAATTATACTGTAATTATTGTAGAGGCTACGAATCATGACAATATTGGCTATATGGTTGACACATTTGTAACATAAGTACGGGAGTCAAGCATGATTTTTAATAGATTACTGTATTAAGGTATAGGAAAAAATGTATTGGTGAATACATGTTTTTAAGAATGTTTATGTGACTTTTAATATTAATTATGGTAGCTATATTAATTGAGGACTTAACAGTTGCAACATAGGCCTTTCACTGAAAAAAATCATGTGTGAAATACATTATTTAATTTCACCTACTTTGGCTTTTATAACAAAAGAATGTGGCTCTTCTTTACATATCTCATGATATAAAATATACACACATTTAAACAAAACCAAGTATTCCCTTAGGTTTAGGTTTTTGTTTTTGGCATCTCTGGAATCTGATATGGACGAGAAACTACTTGATGTTTCCTTTTTTTTTCATGGACACCTGTTAGTTAATCTCCTGTCAATAACAAATTCCTAAGATGAGTACATTTTGTTAATTATATCAAAGTTTGATATTTAGGTATTGTGTTTTGGTATTTAGTTAAGCTGATCTACTACAACTATAGCTATTCAAAGCAGTGTTGAGTAAGTTTAGTCAGGCTTACACAGTATTAAAGATTAATATGTATGTGTTATAAGATAGCAGAAAAAATGCAAAGGTGTTAAAATAAAGAAATTAGACTTCTAGAGAAAAACTTCCCTTAAAAACTATGCCAGTAATTTATTTACTTGGCAACATTAAAACCAGGTGCTCTTTTTCAAGCCAGAAACAAGCCTGTTGGTATATGTGTATATGATTCATAATTCAAATGTGCTATAGATTTTCTATCATTGCATGACAAAAACAACTATAGAACATTGACCTTACCAGTTCTACATATTATAAGGTTTCTTTTTTATTTGTATATTTGTTTTAGCATCATATGTGCTTCTGAACTATCATATCTAATCTAGATTTCTTTCTCTGTGATAATTTTTTGTATTGTCACTATCTTAAAAAGTGTCACTACTACAAAGTATAATAGATAGTAACTTAGTGCATTGATTTATTAAGAGAGTGATAAGATGTGTTTTTGAATCAGTTTAAATACATCAAATGAAAGCAACAGACCAAAAGCATACACATACTCAGTTTTAAACTGAAAGTTATTTATTTCTTATCATAAAACTAGAAATTTCCAAAAATGTGACACTGTGTATTTTCTTTGTTCTGCAGGTAATAAGACATTATCTTTTCTTGATTAATGTTCTATCATTTCCTCATTAGAGTGTAAGTGCTTGTTGGACAACTGACATAGTTAACATGTTTTTATAATCATAATTATAATGGCATTTAAATACTCCGGTTGTGTATTACAGAAATATTTGCATACTTGTTTAATTTTAATACAAAAAGTATCATGGGTGGACACGGAGATTAACAGAATTTTTACACAAGGAATTTGAAACAATAACAATAAGCTTTAAAGATCTTAACTGACATTTTGTCATGGATTAATAATTAGAATTAAAGTTTGTATGAGGGTCACATTTGAAAAATTAGATTGTTAACTGATTTGGAAAGTGATTATTTTTAGTAAACTGCTAAAATAGTCATCAAATAAACCATGTCGTCAGCATGGTGGAGGCTCTAAAACAGGTTTGCAGTGAAATAATGCATTTCTTAGCTTATAAACGTTTGTAACTTGACAGAACCTTTTAGTTTTATTGGTTTTATATTCATTACTTTCTCAATCTTTTGGCTAAAACACATGGTATAAACATGTGAAATTAATATATGAAAATGTTTCTTTTTCCAGTACACATCTCATGATTTAGCAAAATTTGTCATTTTAACAACAGAAATTACATGATGTAGTACATGTACACAAAACATAACACTAAATTTACACTAGAATTTGAAAAATTATAATTCGATGGAATTTCTTCTCCAGAAAAAACAAAGAAATAAAAGTTGCTAGAATATTAGGGTGCACACCAAGTTCTGTTGCTTGTAAAACAATAAGGTGAACTCGTGATCTACATTCATGAGACAGACATACATGGAGCGTTATTTTGTCTTTTGTCTAGTAGCCATGCTGCACTTGGTAACTAAGAGCTTGTGTTGTCTAACTATATATAGACTGTGGCACATGTTTCAAATTAACTTTCTATTTTTTTACCCCACAATGACTCACAAACCAGAATTTTTTTAAGATAAAAAACAAACAAACTAGAAACATATATCTGGCATGAATTCTGATATTATTGCCTGCAGGCTGCACATTGCATGATCTTAAATTGGCAGACGTCTTAATGACATTTATTTATAAAATGTTTTTATGTTTCTAAAAAAAAAGTATAACTTTAGACAAAACCTTAAAAGTACTAAATTTTCAAAAATAGAACTAAAATACAGTACTTATAATGATTACATATATGTGTGTGGTGTGTCTTTTCTTAAGTATTTATTCAATTGTTGCTGTTCTTCAAAGATTAGTACAAGGTTTGTGTTTGTTATGGGATATCAAATAATTATTGGATAACTTAATTTTATTATACATGTAGCTGTATTGGCAGTTTTCTGTAAGTTAATGTTTTAGTGTTAATATACGTTTTGAAGTTTATAGGATAGTTCACACAGATAATGGTACTATCAGCTGATTTAGGGTTGGTAGTTGGTACTGACAGTTGATGTAAAGTAGGTAGTTGATTTGTATAAGGTGCCTTTCAAGTCAGAAATTCAAAGTGCATTGAATTTGTTCCAGATCACATGACCTGTGCTTATTAAAGTTTAAAAAAGTGTAGGGAAAATAAATATTTATTTAAAGTAACTATCACTGACAAAACTCAAACTTATGAAAATAAAAGACTAATTATAAGAGTAAAGATGGAAATGGAGAAGAGTTTCTTTACTTTACCTATATTTGAGCTATATTTTATAGGTACTTGCTGTTCCATCAGCTTAGAAAACTAGTTGTAGATAATGTAAAAATAAACCCCAGCTGTAAGCTATGAAATATACACTTAACAATAGCATAGCAATTTATGCATTTGATTATTTTAAGTTTTAATTTGTACTTCTTGTATAAGGGTTTTAAATAGCTATTTTAATCATAATGTTTTCTTATTTGACCATTAACTTGAAATGCTAGTGAAACTTAACCATATTCAATCTATAAATTTTGTTAAAATTAGAAGGATTAAATAAATAAATGTTTTTTTAATATTTTAATAAGCCACTGTCAGAGAGAGAGAAAGTTTTTTACAGCTTTTAAGGTTAACTATGTTAATCACACTTGTATAAATTCAGTAAGATTTCTGACTGAAAGATTAAGATATATTGTAGTGAATATATGTGTTCTCCCAACTAAATACTGTCTCTTGTGCTTTGCAGCCGGCCTCCCTTGGAAATTCCATGCTTAATGTGAGTTTTAGGATTTTGTGCTACAATTTAACACTAATATAAATATAATATTTTTAATTTTCAGTCTTCCACTAACATTTTCTTCCATCTCTCTCTCTCTCTCAGTTCTGTGGCTGTTTCCTGTCAATAATGCATGTTTTTGTATTAACGTGTGATAAATTATCATGTAGAAGATGGAACAGCAAGATCAAAACAAAGTTACATTGTTTTTGGTGTTATTTCATAGTAATGTTATAAATGAATAAAAGAATTAGCACTAAAATGAAACATTCTCATTGTCATGAGTAATGTCTTTCTTTCAGTTGAAGACATTTTGAAAAGTATTTTTGAATGTATTTTGTCCTAAGTTAAAACATTTTTTCTTGTACATGAATAACCATAACTGAATATTCTTAGAATACAAAAACTGAGTATACTGAAATGAATTTTTTTTGTAATTTGCTTATTTTTATCATAATTTGAAGGAGGCTTTGCCATTGGGCTGTGGATTGAAGGGTTCATGGTTTGAGGTGTGTTGTGTTAATTAAAACCTATACTTTAAAGTGATGGTCAATCCAATTATTTAGTTCCAAGTG
Source organism: Tachypleus tridentatus (assembly GCF_004210375.1). Classification (NCBI taxonomy): domain Eukaryota; kingdom Metazoa; phylum Arthropoda; class Merostomata; order Xiphosura; family Limulidae; genus Tachypleus; species Tachypleus tridentatus. The sequence continues at coordinate 132,784,245 of NC_134831.1, read as the reverse complement.
CCATGTTGGTACTTTTGGATGATTACTTTCCTTTTGTACTGCATTTCAAAATTAGGGACAATGCTTTCTGGATCTTGGAATCTCTGGCTTGATTCCTAGTCCATGTATAAGGTGCCTTTCAAGTCAGAAATTCCAATTCCAAGCTTCATCTTGATAAACTGTAGTGAACGTTTTCCAAAATTTACAAACACCTGGTGTTAAGAAAGGGAACTTCAAGCATTTCTGCAGAATTGTGATCTGCAGACATCTCTTTTAAAACAATTAAAAGAGCAATTGAACTCAAAACAAGGACTACATGAACAGCACTATATTTTTTTAAAATGGAATATGTTTTAATAATTACTTGCTGGTATAGTTTTCTGAAACTGGATTAGTATTACCTACCAAACAATAAAAAATAGGAGAGAATGAACAGGATTACAACAATCACTGATATAAAAGCAAATTTAGACCAATTCTGCACTTGTTTGATTTTATACTGTAAGTTGGCTTTGTATAGATGCACATTTTATGTTTAAATTTAACATTTTCTGTGCACTATACTTGAAGATCTAGAAAATAAAAAGGTATTGATGGGAATAGTTGTGATTCAGTTAAGCATAATAAATATGTTTTATAGCAAGTTATTCTAATGTAGTAGTGAAATAGCAGTTCCATGGTTGTGCACAGAAGGAATCGCTAAAAATTGCAAGTTAAAATATGGAAAGAATCAGATGACAGAAGAATATTCTATAGAAACCTTTTAAATAAGCTTGAGTTTTAAATCTGTATTAATTATTGAGGAATAAAAGCAATTGGTGTGGTTTCTTGAATTGGATGAAATTTTTAAAAGTTTAACACTGTGCAAGAGAGAAAACAAGAAATAATACTCTCTATTGCAGTATTTATTCCACTGTTTTAATTTACAAGTATACTATCCAAGTATTATCAAGTTATGAGTGTCCAGAATTTAAAATGAAGAAATAGTGAAGTTTAATGCACTTTTAGAATTTTATAAGATTGATAAGAATTATTATTAATTAATTAATTAAGATAATGATTAATAAGAAAAAGATAATTCTTTATTAATCTCTAAAGAATTATTACGTTTTTCAATTAGTTGAAATAAACAGATTTAGGTACTTAATTATTAACTTCAGAAAGGTGTGAATGCAAGTAGTTTGCATCTAAGGAACAATAACCTATCATTTAAGTTTGTAATGATACAGAAAAGTTAACTAACACTAGCCCTAAAGTCTTAGTTTATCACTTTGGTAAAATAGCTGGTGAGTCTTATTAATTATTATTGAATAGTGTTTGTAGAAACTATACATGCTGCTATTTGTTCAAAATATATTAAACATCAAATTTGCCTTGAAATAAGCAAGTTTAAATATTATTTCTTTCAAAATTAAGTTACTTCCTTTATAATCCTGCATGTGATATGTTTATCAGATGCAGAGTAACTTTAATTTTTGAACTTTCAAAACTCAGGACTGGATCTGAAGCACAACAAACACTGGTTTACTAAACATAGGACATACCATTTAATGATTTTTAGAATATAAAAATAATTAGAACACAACTACCAACCTTCTCATATGTCTGTCCTAGTGTAGAGTAAAACATTTATTGTTCTAGTAGATATGATCAACTGGAGAACTGTATAGTTAAGTTTCTGTAAGTGTAAAATTTGTTTTTAAACAAAGTGGAAGATTATTTTAGTGGGAATGACACAATAGCTTGCTTTTTAAATGCTATTCCTTTAATTTGGTGTTACCAGTTGTTGAAATTTACCTCTAGACTGATTACTTAATGTACACTACACTTTATAAATAGGTATTTCAGAAGTAAGATCCCTTGTTTAAGTTAAGTGGAAAACCCATTTAATTAAGCAAATGATCTAGGTCATGGTTTGTTTGTTTCTATGCTGATGTACTGTACTTTGTACTTTTCAAAACTACCTTTGTACATGTGATGAAACAGAAATGAAACCAAAACCAAATTGAGGAGCTGCAGCAGAAACAAAACGACTTATTGTCAGGCTGGGTTAAGAGTGACAGCTACTATCACTAAAAGCTTGTTTACTTGGTGCTTGTGTAATCTGTGTTCTTGTGTATAAACTTGAACATCTTTGTGAAATTAAGTATACCTTATCTATTGTTACAAGAATGATTCATTTTCTAAGGCAATGTATGTTAACTAGATTTATAGACTGTGGCTTAACCTTTGATGCTTAATGATAATTCAGACATGATGCTAAAAGCTTCCTATCACATGAAGAATATACAGAACTGTCAGAAGTTAGAGCTTAGGAGACATACAAAAACAAAAAGATTACAGAGTGGACTTCTTTATATATGCTTCTATATGAAAAAGTCATATGTACTATCTATTTCACATTTTAATTATTACTTGTTGATAGTTAATACATTTTGTAAAATATAAATTACAACTTAACCTGACAGTAAGTTATTTTTTCTTTTTTTTAGCTACTTGGTTTCTTTGCTCAATTTTGGTGCATGTATGTTTGTATTAAAAATAAAGGAAGCTTTGACCTATGTAGGGGTAACATCAGAGAGTGATGACCATAGGCTTAACATTGGTTTAAAAGTAATTTTAAACAGTTACATTGATATCTGTTTTTGTATGTTTTTAGAGATTAACCTGTAGTACATGTGTTGTTGTTTTTGTGAAATACTAATATATACTTTGGTCTCTTATGGTCACTTCAGTACTAGTGAAATATGTGTAAACCAAAGTTACTGCAAAGGAAAAACAAATATGATGAAAATGCCAGAACATTTAAATATGTTATAAAAGAGGAGAAAGAGGAACACGAGGATTATCTGAAAGACAAACACAAAAAAGGACAACAAGGGCTTAAAGAATGATGTCTAACCCTAAATATACATATACAAAAATGAAAAGCTGTAAAGTCCAAAGGGGAATGAAAGAGGATGATAAACATATTGAAGTAATTGAAAGTACCTTAATTATGATTTGTACTATTGATCTGACATTTAGTAAATTAACTCTAATTGAGTGAAACTGACGTAGGCAACCTAAGTTATAAATACTAGAAAAATGTAAATAAATAAGTAAATAAATGAACATATACATATATCTTTTAAGATCTTCGAAATCCATTATTTCGTAGACTAAAATTGTTTCCCATAGAGAAGAGTCCTTATTTATAATTCAAGGCCCAACTTAGTGGTATTTGTTAGTTACTTCAAGAACACTTGATTTCTACACAGGTTGAATTTCATCTTCAGGTGCTTTTGAATGTAATCAGGAATGTGAAACATATATATATTGGTTTTTCAAGACAACCAGGTTTCTTTGGGACTTTTTACATTTAATGAGCCATTGAGAAATTAGTTTTTGTGCCACTACCTTGCATTTTGATTTATCTCTTTGTGATCAGTTATTATGGTGGTCATCTTCAGGTGTTGGAAAGTACTTATAATCTTCAAAGACTTCAGTAGGCTTCAACCTAGTCCTTAAGCTTTCACTAGTACAAGTAGTGTAGTTATACTTGGATTTATTTTACTTTTTATGAAAGATTTTGCATTTATTTAGATTTGACCTGTTGTTTATATTTATGAACATTTCATGTGTTCTTCTCTTGTTATTTCAGTAGCAACTAGAAATAACTTTTGAACTTAACCAAGAATGGACTAAAAGTAAAATTTGAACAAAATGAGTTAAAATATTTTTAAATGTACTTTTGCTATCATTAGACCTCCAAGACAGAGAAATTTAGACTTCAGTTTTCTTCTAAAGTTTCATTTAAAGTATTTTTCAGTAACCTGACAAGTTAATGTCAAGAAAATATCCAGATCTCTATTTACTGATTATTTCACCTCTGCATATGCGCCTTTTCATGTGCAGTTTTCTGTGTAGAACTACTGCTGTCATAATCTAGTGATTTAAATATATCATAGTATAAAAGGATTCAACCTTGGACTCTCATTTGAGATACAAATGTGATTTCTAATATTACTTTATTCACTGTGATCTGTTGTTTCAGGTATATTATAGAATATGTCAATATAGGCCTTAACTCACTACTTTATGTGTTGTGTTTTATGATAGAGATTTTTCAGGGTTTAAACTATTTCACAGGACTTATGCCCCTTGGTAGGATAGCAGTAAGTTCATATATTTACAATGCTAAATCTTGACACAACAGATAGAGCAGTGTGTATTTGCTCTAAAACAAATAAACAAGTGTAGGAATAATATTTTACAATAGAGATTTCTTTAACTTTGACATATTTTTTAAAGTTTTTTAATGTAGTTGTATTTCAGCAATGAGTTATTATTTCACAGGTATATTTAGGTATATTTTATAGTGTTTGTGTTTTTCTTATAGCAAAGCCACAAAGGGCTATCTGCTCAGCCCACTGAGGGGAATAGAACCCCTGATTTTAGCATTGTAAATCCGGAGACATACCGCTGTATTAGCGGGGGCATATTTTATAGTATAGATACTATATAACAAATAGTGTTACAGTGAATTATGTCCAGTATGTATTATTTGCATGTTACTCTTAAACATAGATGGTGCTGTCTGACAGTAAGTGATGTACATTATATATTATTAATTTTATGTGATATTACAGTAAGTGACCTGTATTATATGTATATGCACACAGAGACACTTTTTCTGTCTTTATCTACATACAGGAAATGATGCTCAGAAGGACACTTGGGGAAGAAAATCCTGTTGTTTCTAAATCACCAACAGGAAACACTATGGACATGACTCCAGTTTGTACAACAGGCATGGACCCATTTTTGGGAAGTTCTAATCAGCATGCTCGTCAAGGAAGTGAAGACAGTGGACTTGGACTTGGTACCAACTGTAGTGTACCTCACACTCCTGAGAATTTCCTTGGAAGTCTTGAGGATGTGATGGATGGTGGAGGTTGAGTATTTCATAGCTTAGAACATTATTTCTTGAAGAACAATTAAATTTGGAATGATTTGACTGTGCTGTCTAAAACGGAGGAAAAATGAGTGCAGGGCATCTTACCAAATGTTGACAATACTGTATAAATGTGTTTTTAATGTTCAGTTCCGTCATCACCCTGTTAGCTTCATGAAGTTTAGTGTTGTACACTCTTCTAATTATTGAACATCCTTGCAGTGTTAATATATATAATATATTTTATAATAAGTATAACTAATGAAATTTAGTTTTGTTTCATCCTATTGGGTGAAAGGAAAACGAGTGTTTTCTAAACAAAAAGGAAAAAATGTATTAGAAACATATGTTAAAGTGCACAGTTGCATGTAAGTTGCATGAAAAGAAAACTTAAAGAAATAAATTACATAAATTTTTTATATAAAACTTACAGACATTGGGCAACAGACAGGAAGTGATGTCACTATGGAAGTCCTTCATAGTACAAATCTTAGCCTTGGAATTGACAGCATGGATTCTGATGACTTAGTGCCTAGTATACAGGTATATTTGAACAAAAGATTATGTTTAAGCATTTAGCTGATATCAAAATGTTTTTTTTGTGTTTTTTTTTAAATTATACCTTTACAAACTTTGTTAATGATTTCAATGCCCACCATGATTGGTTGCGTGATGCCTAAATTAGACATCAGTTGTTTGTGGTTTATTGAAATACATAAATGTTTTTTACTTAATGAAAAATTTGGAAGTGTTGTTGCATCATTCAGTATTGTACAGCTCTGTAACTGCTTTCCTGGGTTGTAACCTTTTCTGGGGTCTTTTCCATAGTAGCTGAGAATAAGAAATAAAATTAAAAAGTTGTCACCTATATTAAGTGCTTTAAGGTAAAATTTAAATTTTTTTTTTTCAATACTCATTCCTGTTTTGTTTTTCATATAGATGATGAAGACAAGCTTAGTGAAATTGAAATGCACTGTTCATAGTAGCTAGGAAAATTAAAAAGGTTTTTTATCTTTTCAGGAAGAAATTACAGAAGAACTTCTGTCTGACATGGAGTCACTTTTGACCTCTAACAAAGACAATATACTGACATGGTTGTAATCCTCAACTGAAAACAATAACCAGGTCAGATGTGGTGACATTTGTCCATGTTGCTATAAAGACTCATTTTTTTGTCCAGAGAAAGTTCATTGAACATGTGTATGCCATTTTAGCATAAAGTAACCATTACTTTAGAATCATATTGATTTAAAACCACATGATTTTATAAGCATTTTGCTCACACATAATACTGTCTTTTCTGGTTGTTGTTTTAACTATTATTAGTAGTATGGGGAATAACATAATAAACATAAAAATGAATGTCAAATTCATCATAATGTAAATATTAGTTCCACTTTACTCTGTTTTTGAATAAAACGTCTAAACCTAACAACCAATGAACTGAGTTCAAAAATGCAAAATATTTTATGGAATCCAAAAACAGCATTAAATATATTCTAATCTTGGGCAAAATCCTACATATACCTATCCTTTAAAATACATGATGTAATGTACTTTATAGGTTCACCTATGATGCCATTAGAGGTCTTTTATGGTAGGTTGAAACTTTAGGGTTACTATTTAGAAAGAAAGAAGAGGGAATCTTTCAGCTAGCATGTTGTTCTTGCATCATTTTTTTATCAGATAAGAGAAAGAATTATTGAGGAAAAATAAAGACAATGATACACTACACATTTTATTGTGAAACATACAGTTGTCTTTGAAATTTACTTCAATTCTATAATTACAGAATTTCACCAACTACCAGTGGTTTCAGATATCTCTTACAGAAGTAGGTATCTTAATATACCACACCAGTTGAAATCTTGTGAAGCTTTTATTGGAAGAAGTAAGATATGAGCAAATAATTTTTGACTTCCAAAGTGTACCTTATTCAACTGCATGTTATATACCTTCTGCTACTTTTATTGGAATTGGTTCCATGTTAATGACACACATGCAGTTTGGTGGTTTATTTGGAAGACTTTAGTGTTTCAAGATTGTGGTTTAAGTGTAGAGTCTGGGTTTTGACTGTTTATTGACATTTTTTTACATAATATATAGTACTTTGTATCCTACTATCTCATGTGTCGTACTAAAAGTACGTGACTGAATGCCTCTGGGACACATAACAGGCTATGAAAACTAAATCTTTACGCACGGCATAAATTGTAGTGCTTTCATAATTTATTTTACATTTCAGTGTTTAAAAGCTTTTTGTTGTTTTTTTCCAAGGGTTTAATATAATTGATTTTGCCAAGATTAGTTCTCAAATAAAATGTCACTCTTTTACTTCTAATATTATACTGAATTAATCTTAGTTTCTGATGCTGTAAAACTAGTAGACATGCAAAGAGTAGAGAACTCGTACAGAAATTTATTCTGTAGTCAAAACTTTGTTCGTTCAGTTTTTATTTCAAAAACTGTAGGATGGACTGAAGTCTGGAAACAACCATAAATGTTTTGTTATACATTTATTTTTGGAGTGTCTTACATAAACTTAGTAATGGAGGGCAAGTTCCAGAATATATAAATCTATTACTGAATACAAGTGTATTTTCTTTCTATCACAAAGATGTTTACCAATAACTGCTTTATTTTAAGCAAAATGTCCTTTTAATTTCTATGTTTTATAAATTAAAATCTGAAATAAATGTAATAGATGACAAGAAGCTCTTTAACTCTGCATTGTCAATGGTATGTTTGTATTTGAACTTCTCCTTTGTATTGTAATTATTGATTTTGATAGTTGTGATGTGCCATCTAGTGACTTAAAGTAGTACTAGGTAATATACCTTAGTATGGTGCCTGAGATCATGGTTCTATTTCCTAAATGGATAGTGCAATTTATTATGAAATGTAAGATTTTTCCAACTGATTACTACTTGTGAAATAGCATGTTGTAGAAATTTTTATTTTTTATAACAACTAGCTTACGTACGAGCAAGGCTATGTTAATCATTCGAGAAATGTTTTAAAACAGCCTGCAAAGTACACATATGGTACCTTACAGACAGAAAGGCTAACCTTGTCTTGTTAGACAACACTGCTCTTTGCTTATTGTTAATACTGGTAGTAAAGAAGTGTGGAAAATTTACCAGTTGATGTTACTGCATATTCTAAGTTTTGCGACAAAGTGAAGCACAGAAACATTTTAATGTTGTAAGTATACAAAAAACAAAACACTCGTAGCAGTGAGACAAGATACATAAAAAGCGTTTAGTCTTCTGTGTTTTCAGTGCTAATTTTTGACTGACTCAGGAATTTTCTTTGTTGGCTCTTTTCTTATTAGTTGTGGAAATAAGAAAAGGAATGTTGCTTTCAATTCTTGTTATTAAGGTCTATTTCCACGTGGATGTAAGAATATAATAAAAAATACTGTTGCATGTGTTTATTATATTTTCGTAAATGAATCAGATTTCAAGTTAATCACTAGGCTTTATCATGAAAGTAGTGTTTCTGTGGTGTGACAACAAAGTTAAAATGTTACTACATTAACTACACATGTGACTAAATCTATTATTGATTATAGCCATTGTACTTTAAAAGTCCAAAAGAAGCGACAGACTGGTGTACAGTGACCTGAATTATTCTTGGGTAGATTTTATTCATAAAGTTCAAAATTTTACCAGTTTCTTATAAAATTAGATGTGGCAGCTATATATATATATATATATATATTTTTATTTATGAGGTAAATTTATTCAGTTGAAACTTATTTTATAAACAGTTTAATTTTTGTGCTATACTTGATAATATATTTACCATTGTTTATCCATCCAGTTTTTTAACCTTAAGATGCATTTTGTTTCTGTTCAGACAAACACAATAGAGAAAAATTCAGTTCACATTTTTGTATCTCGCAACAGCTGGTATGGGTATTAACACTTTTATTGATAAGGAGAGAACAACGTTTCGGCCTTCTTAGGTCATCTTCAGGTTAACAACGAAGATGATCTGAAGATGACCTAGGAAGTTTAAAATGTTGTTCTCTCCTTATCAATAAAAGTGTTAATACCCATACCAGCTGTTGCGAGATACATTTTTATTTCAAGTGGGTTTTTCGTCATCAAGAGTTCACATTTTTATGTATCATCTTTCTCCGATTTATTTTTGAACAACACCATTATACCTATATATTATTTTTACTTATGAAAAAACCAACTTTTGTAATTCACTTTTTCCACCTGATTCTTTCATATCAAGACCACAACTATATGAAACCACTAGAATTGTACTACATTGGGATAACTACATTAATTGCTCACTTCCAGATGACTTGTTTGTTTCACAATTATATTATTTATGTGGTGTTTTATCTCTTGTGATTTAATCTCTTTTATGTGAAACTATAGTTATTCATTTTAAATTGTCATTTTGTTCTTAAATTAATATTTTCATCTTTGTATTGTTATGTCTCTGTTTCTGGGCTCTTCTTAAAATAATATAGTTTCAGTAATTTACCAGAAAGGTAATGTAAAAATTGTAGCAAATTTTTTTTAGTAAAAACCATAGCTTTCTGTTGAGGGTGCATGTAAGTTTTAATAGCAATACTGCAGTTATTGAATAATTCACAAGTAATATTTTAATACAACATATAAAATTGCCATGAAATATTTTTATCTTTAATAATAACAGTAACAGTTCTGCAGTATTGCAAATAATCTTTCAATGTGTTTTCTTTAACATAAATTTTAAGTAGTAGATTTAAGTGAGAAGAGCAAATCAAGACATTACATTCTTCAATAAGTATTAATGAAGAATATTTTGTTCTGTAAAATGGCACAAAAATTTACATTGTGAATTGTAGGCTTATACACACACAAACTTACATCGATGACTGTTTGTACTTAAAATTGAATGCTTTTTTTAAATAATATGTTTAACTTTTTTTTTCCTTTCTGGAAACTAAATAAAGGTGGTAGTTTGATGGTTATCTTAGATAAATAATACAACTTATGAATTTTCTGTTTGTCATGGTCAGAAAAAAAAAAAGGTTTTAATAAAAAATATAATGTGAAGAATCAGTGTGCCAAAGTGAAGAGAAAGTCAATTAGTTGTTCATATAGACTGCCTTTAGGTACACTTTATTGTGATAATGATAACTCTGTGAAGGGTTTAGATTTGGGATTTTGGTTGCCTGTGTTTTTGTGACGTGTTTTTTTATTTTTATGGTGAAGGAAGTTTGCATGTTCATTGTTCTTGTCCTATGGATAAAAGTCTATATTTTGGTAGTTATATTAAATACATGAGAATTTGCTTTTCAAATGTAAATACTGTCACTTACCAGCCATGAAATTAGATAATAAAATCAAGAAGTGCCTTTAACTATTACGTATTCTGTATGTAAATAAAACAGAATATAATAACCACTGTGTTCCAGGGTTTTGTTTTATTCTGTATCTATAGTACTAGTGGATATTTGATCTACTGCTTCAATGTACTGAAGAAAGACTATTCTGTATCAAACTCATTTAATTATTGGAATAATGGAATATTGTTAGCATATACATTGTGATAAGAGACATTAATATTGAAAAAAAAAAAATGTATCTCTACATCTACACATGTAAAAGCCAAGAAGGAATGTTAAACCCCAAAATGCATAATCACTTCAGTAATAATATGAGTTAAAAATACATACAAAAATCCAGATGTATACATTCCTACTTATATGTATAATAAATAGAATCAGCTGAACTGATCCAATTTGCTCAATGTGTGATAAGAAATACGAGTTGATATAACGTATTTATCAAATAGGCTTGTAACACCTCTTTTGTACAAAATATACAACATTCTATAAAATGAAGTACAATGGAGATTTATTAATCTCTTTTGTACAAAATATACAACATTCTATAAAATGAAGTACAATGGAGATTTATTAATTTGTCAGCACTTTGTTGTGGTTAATTCAAAGCTACACATTGGGCTATCAGTGCTTTGTTCACTGTGAGGAATGAAAAGTCAGATGTCAGTATTGTAAGTTCATGAACTTACAGCTGACCCACAAGAGAACTTGTCATTAGTAGTACAATAAATATTCATTAATCTAATTTGTACCTTACATAAATCTCAAAAAGTAAGTAATTAACTGACAGAAACTTTGAAATTCACAAAATGTTTAAATTATTCATTGTTAAGTTTATTTAAAATGAACATAAGACTCACATCACTATAGTAGGAAGAAGCAGTAGCTAAAACGAAATCTGAGTTTAAGACTTTGTCTTCTCAATGCACGCACGCAGAAATTGTGCCTCGTAAAGACAGGGAGCTATAAGTCATGGACATTGATTATAATGGATTAGTAATATTAACTTCTGATCAAGGCAAGCTAACTATGTAGATTGGAACTAAAATCTAATTGGATGTTATTTTGTACTGCTGGTATTCATTTGAATGAAGAATGTTAGTATACGTACCATATTAACAACTGTAAATAAATTTGTAGTTAAGTGGATTTATTTAGAATGTTAATTGCATGCAACCTGTTATCAGATAATTTGGGTTTGAGAAAAATTTATTTCATTTTTGAAATTCGCCAAATTTGTTTGACCTGAGTACAGATTCACAATAAAAAATGAACAACTTTCTTTGGTTACAGAGAAAATACAACTTGTATAAATTCTCCTTGAACTTATTAAACCACTAAAAATGTTGTCCCTATGGTCACTTCAGTTGATTCATATCAACCTTGTATTTTTTATAAATAGAGAATCATTTATATAAAATTCAGTACAATAATTGACCCTATCAAAACTTGGAGATTTTTGTTCGTGTAATTGCTATAGGAAATTTATAACTAGTTATGCTGACATTGGGACCATTGACCATACTCTCCATCTGACTTTGTTTATCAGTAATGGATATAATAATCTTCTTAGTAACAGCTAACACATAATGAATTATCAGTGTTGGTAAAGCCAAGAGATGGAATTCTATTATTGTGTTATTTCCTTTCTACCAGCAGCTAACACAATACTAGCATGGCTGTAACATTTGTAATAGCAGCTAACATAGTACTAACATGACTATATCCACTGTACCAGCAGCTGACTTAGTATTAGCATGGCCATATCTACTGACTAGCATGATTCTAATTTATGTAACAGCAACTAACACAGGACAATATAACCAAAAAAGAGGTAATGACATTTTGGACCAGCAAACAGTACGTGCATAAAGTCCCACTATTTGTAGATAAAAGAGTAGCCAAAGAGTTGGCAGTGGGTGGTGATGACTAGCTGCCTTCCCTATAGTCTTACACTGCTAAATCAGGTCATGGCTAGTGCAGGTAGCCCTCATGTAGCTTTGTATGAAATTAATAACAAACAGTTAACAGTATTGGTACATCACTGTCCTTTTCATCAGCAGCAAAATAATAATGGCCTGACATTGATCGTTTTCCCAACAGTTAACAGAATCAAGTATGGCCCAGCAATTTCATGCCAGGCTGTGGAGTTGAGGTTCCCTGGTTTACATCCCATTACTGTAAGAAATAGATATGTCTATATATTATGCTTTGTTCTTTGAAGCTATAATTTGGTCTGACAAGAGTAACCAAATAGCTGCTCTAGTTTATCAGTTAAAAATTAGGAAAAGTTGATGCAGATAGCCCTTATGTAGCCTTTGGCAAAACACAACAAACAAACAGTTAATGCTGTACTAAGGTTACACCAAACTTTTTACCAACAGTTAATGCTACCCTAGCATGATAGCAATATTAGAAACAGTTAACAATATACTAACATGCATACCTGTCAAGTACTACAGGTTGACAATAATGACTATGACCATTGACTGTTAACTATGGATTCAGTGCCATGCTCAAGTTTTTGGGTAAAGTATATCATTTTAATTTGCAGTCCTTTCTTATGCTCCGTCCAAAGATACACTGGGAAGGGGAAAGTGTAAACGTTTGTGGGAAAATGGGTTGCATGGAGTGATTGCCAAATCTAGTCTGGAAGAAACTTATGCTAGATGCACAGTATGCAGTACTGATGGTTTCATATGTTAGCAATTATACATCAAAAATGAGTCACTGTGCAATGATAATTTAAGAAAATGATGGGTTTTCATGGTAATAATTGCAGATAGACACCAACATTGGTTGACAGTTTTTGATCAACAGTTAATGCTTTGCTAGTATGGCACTTTTATAACAACATTTGACAGTGTACTAGCATGATACCTTTTACTATCACTGCACTGTGATGACACCTTTTACCATGAGTTAACACTGCATCAGGATGATACTTTTAATTAGCATGGAACCTGTTAATAAGTAGTAAACACTGAACTAGCATGATGTTGAGCCTTTTACCAATAATTGATATAACACGAGTCTCATCCATTTTCTCCATGAATACCTGTTACTATCAAACCAATAATGTCCTGTAAAAATATTGTAGAATCTTTATTTCTAGTTTTTAAAGCATTATTTGAACGAGCAAAAATTATAGTTGCAGTCTTCGTGACAAAACTGTTAGAAGTTTTATACTATGAACAGTAGAGGTGAGAGATACAGTTCTGTATTGAACCAACTTAAACAAGCAGTTGTGATTGAAAAAGTAACATCTCTACAACCTATAACTTGACCACTAGGAGACTCGTACATGTTGTATGTCACAGTTGCAAGTAGAAATCAAATGTTTGTGCCCATATTAGTATAAATTTCAAGAGAACCAGCTCTGTAGATTCTGTAAAATGTGTGACACTTATTATTCCATGACAGATATAACAAAATCTCAAATAATTGCTGTTGGATATAGAAAAAAAAAAATGTGACAATTTCATACAAATAATTTAAATCATCAGAGGGAAAATGATGCATAATCAGTGTAAAACCTTCTTAATCAAGTGACCCAGCTGTCTTTTTAAGTACTACAAAAAAAAACATGTTAGTGCATTGTTTAGTAATCTGAGTTGCATCAGCAATGTGGTAATTCAAGGATAAACCTAGCATCTCTGTAACAACTGAAGCTTCAAAGGACCCAGTAAGTGAAAGATCATATGTAGTAGTTTGTAATATTGAAATAAACCAAAGAAGATGTGATAATTTTAATAAACTTTAAGCAATTTACAGAAACTGTATTTAAATAAAAATGGTGAATTGGAGAAAATCGAATATGATTAGCAGAGTAAATAACGTAATAAATTAAGAGGAGTTTATTTGAAGATATTCTGTCTCGGAATGCCAGAATTTACATTTACTATTTAGGTAAATAATCAGAACACTGGGTCACAAGAATACAGAATTACTTTGTTCACTTGACAATCATAAAACAGCCTTTTATTAACTTGTTAAATTAAGAAACAATGCAAATATCCCACAAAATAGTATATAACATGTATGGTTGTATCTTGCAACAGAAATTAACGCTCTGAACTAAAATTAGCTGGAAAAACATACTATAGGGTAGTGAGATATGTAATATTTTGCATATTTTAACCATATTACTAGTTTATTTTTTCTTCTGAAACTAGTCTGTGGGAGTGAAGAGACTGTTGGAGTCTGTTTTTAGTCCAAAAAGATCTGTATGTTTGTAAAAACATGAAAACACAGTCACTAACCTGTAAACACATATAAAACAATAATAAGACGTGTAAACAATATATTATATAACTTGACTAAACCCAAAGTATTTGGAGAGGCATGAAATGGAAATACAAAATTATGGATAAAAACAACAGTTTTAGTTGGTTACTGTCCCTTATGTTTCGTCCCCTGCCAGAACAGCGATATACCTAGGGGTTTCGATTCACGTCAGTGGGCGTAGCAGATAGCTCGATGTGGCTTTGCTACAAGAAAAACACCATAGGTTTCACTCGAAGTTGCAGACTTCAAATCAATGCTTACCAATCATCTGCTGTAACGTATGTGAAAGATTTAGTCTACATCTAACGTTATGGATGCCTTCAAAATGGAGTAAAAACATGAATTAGTGTCAATAGTTAGTAATTTTGAAGATTCTGTTACTGACACAACCAAGGTATGAAACAATTTTTATTGTCTGTTATTACAGATATTTTAACATTTAACTTCCTACTGGAATTATCATATGCACCATTATGAGGGGGAAAAAAGCGATTCAGGTTTGTTTTTTAATTTCGCGCAAATCTACTCGAGGGCTATCTGTGCTAGCCGTCCCTAATTTAGCAGTGTAAGACAAGAGGAAAGGAAGCTAGTCATCAGCACACACCGTCAATTCCTGAACAACTCTTTTACCTGCGAATAGTGGGATTGACTGAACCATTATAACGCCCTCACGGCTGAAAGGACGAGCATGTTTGGAGCGACGGGGATTCGAACACGCAACCCTTAGATGGCGAGACGAACGCCTTAACCCACCTGGCTGGGCCTTCAGGTTATGTAAATACCGTGTTTTTCGGTGTATAAGACGCACTCCCCCAAAAAAAGGGGTTTCAAAACTTCTTTGCGTCCTATACATTGAAGGTAAAAAATTTTATGCCTCCCTAGGCATACAGTACCTTGTACAACAAATACTAGAAACTAGCGCTATCAACCTTTAAACTTCCCTTCGTTTTTTATTCCTCAAAGTGTGGAAACTGTAATAAAGGTACCTGAAAAATGTGATACGAACAATTACCTTAATGGCTTTGTTTGTTTGTTTTGGAATTTCGCACAAAGCTACTCGAGGGCTATCTGTGCTAGCCGTCCCTAATTTAGCAGTGTAAGACTAGAGGGAAGGCAGCTAGTCATCACCATCCACCGCCAACTCTTGGGCTACTCTTTTACCAACGAATAGTGGGATTGACCGTCACATTATAACGCCCCCACGGCTGGGAGGGCGAGCATGTTTGACGCGACGCGGGCGCGAACCCACGACCCTCGGATAACGAGTCGCACGCCTTAACGCGCTTAGCCATACCTTAATGGCACCAAAGATGATATTGTTTGAGGACAAGTGAGAGTGAACTTTCAGAACTTGTGTTCAATGATGTAAAAGAAGACTTTGAAAGTTTCATAATGAACAATGTTTTGATGTAAATGTATGACACAACCATATTTTATTTTATTATGGACAATACCAGTAAACGTTGAACAAATAAATTATAACTGTGAAAAATATTTTTATCCCTGAAGATAGCCTTGAAAATAGGGGTGAGTCTTAAACACCGAAAAATACGGTAACTTGCAGCATGTAGCAAGTAAACTTGCCGCTGTAGCAAGTCCCAAAATATTTGATGTACTAAATCTACTACCTGGCTTTTTAAAGTTTCTCACACTCTCCTTGTCTTTATAACTTCAAGGGGATATTTAAAAAGGATTTGCATTAATTTGGGAAATAAATAAAATATATTACAATAGAAATCGACGTTAATCTACCTTATCCCCTCTCTATGTCAGCTTTATGGAGGCCGCCATTGTTACCAAATCACACCTCTCCATACATTAAAGTTAATCCGCGGTAAATCCGTGAAAAAAGTGATCAATAATTAAAGTATTATTTTTAATTCGATAATCCGATATTTTTATGGAATTGTATAAATATTGGCCACAAACCCAATAGAAATCACTTCAGTTTCTGAATTAATAGTGAGCATATCATATTGACATGGCAGCCCGCATGTTACACGGGAAGACGAAGTTTTACAGGGAAAAGCGAACCATCGCAATGCATTGGTTGTTTGTGTTATAACGGCACTTGTCAATTGTATCTGAATAGTCTATACATTAATATTATAATGATCACGCAATGGCCCGGATGAGGCTCCTCGGCGGAGCTGTTTGCGACTTCGGCTTTTCAGTCACAAAGGTTTAAGCCGCGGTTAAGCAGGTTGACCCCCCAAATACCGCGGCTTAACGGCGCTCCACTGTACTTCAGATGAAATTTTAATGTATTATGTCTAATTATTCTCAGCATTCATCGCTATCCGCTCTGCCCATAATCCATCGAAAAGCTGATGTGTTTATTTCTTATCAAGTAGCGTAAACATTTAAATTATATTAGAGAAATATTCCCCACTTTTTTTTTTACAGATTTCAAATATAGATGTTAATTCTTGAAATTAGACAGAGTGTAATCTATGTAAACATTACATTACTGTCTGTTGCTTACCCATGTAATTACTTCGCAGGAATGGATAGACCTTCACCACAATAGGTTTGGAGGTTCATTAGATACATACAAATTTTTCAGTTTTATCACTACTTTTCTCCCTGGTGGTAGATATTCACCAAATTTGGCGCGAAGGCTTGTTAACTCCACGAAGAGATACACACAAATTTATAAATGGCGAAAGCTCTTTACAAAGTGAAATAATACCACGATTATGAAGAATAATCTTTTATAAATTTCAACTTTAAATAAATTAATATAAAATACAAATTCAACAAAATTTACACAAATCTCCAAATACAAATTAAAACGAGAGACCTGAAAGTTAAAATTAAACATGCCATGAATTAAACAAACAGCTGTAATAAGTTTCTTTCTAGACTAGTGGTTCTTAACCTGGGGTCGTTTGAAGTTTCTCGGGGTTACGTATTGGAAGGCTTGGGAATTATTGGGGAAATCACGGAGCAGTTTGTAGTTTTTGTGGCAAGTGCCTGCAACTGCCCACTAATGAAAAACACGCTGAAGTGCGGCAGTTGAACCGCGTCGAGATGCTTGTTGCGCGACCACCTGTTTTAAGTTTCACAGTTGTTATGGGTGTTTTTGCGATTTTTACAATTACATGCAAGGGAAACAACTTTTAATGTCCTAACCTAACCTTGCATAAGTCATGAATTTATATAACTTCCGTTCAGGGGACGGTTACTACAGGCTAAGCGACTTTTTTCAGCTCGATAATTTAATCTTTCAATTTTCAGTTTAGCACTCTAACCTATACCCAGAAATTGACAAAATCATAGACACAAACACACACAGGCACACAAATCGACAGCATGTTGGCTTTACGGCATGCATATAAGGTTCTGAAGTTAAAACAGTTTTACAGGACTGCACATACTGAGAGGGAAATATTCCTTCGCGTCAATTCATATCTTAGTGCCATGGAAAATGTTAAAAAGAATAAATTTTTGTTTTGATAACCAGAGATAAGCGACTAAAATACATTACATTCATAGCTTCGTAAAATGGTAATATTTAAAGTAAACTCTAGATGTTTGTGTAACGTACTTGCCTTTAATTTTATCTCTGTAAAGTTTAAGCTGAAGCTTGACTTATGTCACGTGAAATGAATATAGATATAAAGCTGTTCTTTTCCTAAAAACGCCACCTTGCGCGAAAATTTTTCTGTCGCCTGTATTGTAATAAACTTTCTTTAATTTTTCTTCCAACCATGCAATGGGCTATCTGCGTTGTACCTATCACGGGTATCGAAACCCGGTTTTTATCATTAAAAGTTCGCCGACTTATCTCTGAGTCACGAGCGGACAATAAAACGGAAGAAATACAATTGTTTGTCTGTACGTAGGTATCAGAGTTCTAATATATTACTGTTGAAGATTTAAACTTTCATGAGAACCATTTAATTGATAAAACTTCAGGTTACACACTTTTCTGTTAATTGCCACGATGCTGCTGTCTTTGATAAATGCAAATATTTTCAAGTAGTTGTGAGATAATATGACTTATAAAAATATAAATCACACATTTTTAAACGAATAATATTAAAATAACTAGTTTTTTTTTTTAATTTCGCACAAAGCTATTCGAGAGCCATCTGTGCTAGCCGTCCCTATTTTGGAATGTATGACTAGAGGAAAGGCAGCTAGTCATCACCACCCACCGCCAACTCTTGGGCTACTCTTTTAACAACGAACGCCCCCACGGCTGAAAGGGCGAGTATGTTTGGCGCGACGGGGATCCGAACCCGCGACCCTCAGATTACGAGTCGCACGTCTTAACACGCTTGGCCATACCGGGCCTAAACTAGGAAATAGATTACGAATATTTTCCCCCTCTCCATATAACATAACATAAAGCTGATATGTAATTTCAAACAAGTTTGTTTTTTTTGATAGATGTATCTGCTTTTTTTCTGAGAAATGAGATAATAGATACACTATTTGTTAGAACCTTTAGAATTGTGCACTATATATATATGTGTAGTACATTATAGACCTAAAGTTATTTCTTTCTTTTTCAAGCTGCGACATCTAATATTGATTTATTTTGACTTTTTTGTTTAATATACAGAAATAACTTTTACACTTTGTATTGAATATTACCCAAGTGTGCACAATTTTGGCTAAGTCATACTAGCTGTTAATAGCTTTACAGTTAGCACGGCTATTTTTAAAAGCTATTAGCGCTCAGTTTCAACCAAGCCCTTACTCAATCATCTATTTATCTTCTACCATGTAACTGTTGTACATGTGTTGTATGACGGGTGAAACATTACTGCAAAAGCGCTTCGTGTGTAAGAAAGAGCCACCTTGTGTTCACGTAGTGACTCAGAAAGCCTTCGCAGGCATGTTTAGCTGTGTGTAAAAATGAATATTGGGCTGAAAAGATATATGTAATATAAGACTTTCACCGATCATTGTGTAATTTGTCAGTATATAATGATCATAACTAATCATTATTTAACGAGTGTGTAAAAGAAACCAAAAGCGTTTTATAAGTAGCAGGTAATCTAGCTTTAGACAAATAGTTTGCTATCTGTGCCATTATAAGTTGTATTATTTTTATATGTCATTGCTTTACAAGAACGAGTTTACGTTAGAAACAGCCTACTCTTATGTGAAATTTTGGCGTGACATAATACGTCAGAATTTATATTACAAAATAGCTTTAATTGTGGAAATTGGTTTGTTTTTGGTTACACTGAAAACAGCTGACTTTACAGTAAGTAGGTGGCGCATATTTCGTTTTTTCTTCCCTTACTTCATACGCAGTACAGTTACATAAGATGTTTATCACCTGTGGGAACTCCAATTCAAAACAATGTAAATTCAGCGTAACGCATGTGTGAATTATTTTTACTCTTAAGAAGTGTGAATCTATCAAGGGCATTATGTAGTATGTTATGTTTTGAATTACCCTTAGTAAGAGGATATTTTACGATTGAAACATGGAATAGGTTTACTTTCGGATTCCTGGCTTCCTCCTTCGATTGGTCACGTGCAGAGAAGACGGGGAATAGTTTCAGTGATTTCAAGAAAGACTCGTTTCTGCTTCCAGAGAACCAAACTGCCTTAATTTTTATTTAGTTCTGCTGTTTGTGTCATATCGGTTCAGGTTTCTACACTACTGTAACTCACTTGAATTGAATTCAAAATGTAATAAAATACAACTTTATACCTACGAGCTGTTTATATATATATATATTGATTTTTCAATAAATGGGTTTGTTTTTGTTCGTCTCTTTCATTTAAACCTGAATTTATTTCCAAACTTGTTATTTTGTACACAAGTCTTCAAACTTCTTGTCGTTGTTTGGTTCTCCTTTCATTTTGAGACTTCAAAGACTACAACTACACATTTCTTTTCATTGGGTTGAAATATAATAATCCTCACAGTTACTAGTAGCACGCAGACTGAATGAGATAAATACTGATGTTAAAGCACACATGTGTAAAGAAACAAGTTCATATGCTGTCCATATAGGTATGTCTTTAAACAACACTTTGTTCTTTCAATAAAATATCGTAATAAAACTTAATATTCATATGTAAATAGGAATAAAACAGATATATACCGAGCATGTCACCACATGTTCGTGGTATATGTTTAAGACGCTATACAGTTTACGAAATGTGTTTATGTTGCTTGTTTTTCTACTTCGCTGCAACAGAACCACTTCACAGTATTCTATTTACGTCACTAACCACATAGAGTAATTCATAAGTGATCTTGAGACACTGTCATGCGTACAAAAAAAAAGATACTTAAATGAGTATAAGAAAAAAATGTTATTGTTAAAACGTCTATATTGTTTTAAGAATAAAAACTGATACATATCCGTAAACATCAGAAGTTCAACATCCTCGTTATGGTTTATTCTTCGAAGAGTTTTGTTGTTTTTAGTAGAATAAAACACAGCATGATACGCGTTTCTTCGTGTTGATTCTAGTGTGAAACAAAATACGATCGTAACCTTCAAAATGGTCAGAGGGTTAAGGCCCTCGACTCGTAATCTGAGGGTCGCGGGTTCGAATCCCCGTCACACCAAACATAATTGCCCCTTTTAGCCGTGGGGGCGTTATAACTGACGGTCAATCCCACTATTCGTTGGTAGAGTTGTCCAAGAGTTGGCGGTGGGTGGTGATGACTAGCTACCTTCCCTCTAGTCTTACACTGCTAAATTAGGGACGGCTAGCACAGATAGCCCTCTAGTAGCTTTGTGCGAAATTAAAAAACAAACAACCTGAATCGCTTTTTTCCCTCATAATGGTGCATATTATAATTCCAGTAGGAAGTTAAATATTCAAATATCTGTAATAACAGACAAGAAAAACTGTTTCATACCTTGGTTGTGTCAGTAACAGAATCATAAAAATTACTAACTATTGATTGATGGTGACTGACTGGTATGGATATCTGAAAACACTGACGTGAGTGAATGTTCATAATGAGGAAGAGCTGTTGGTAGGTCTGATGTATGTCTCTAGTATTAATTAGTATGTGTAATTATTCATAATAAATAGTACAACTGTTGTTATATCTTGCAAAAATTATGATGTGGAACTGTTCTTAGTCTTTATTGTTGTTGTTTTTTTTAATTTCGCGCAAAGCTATACGAGGGCTATCTGCGCTAGCCGTCCCTAATTTAGCAGTGTAAGACTGAAAGGAAGGCAGCTCGTCATCACCACCCACCGCCAACTGTTGGGCTACATGTTTTTACCAACGACTAGTGAGATTAACCGTCACATTATAACGCCCACACGGCTGAAAGGGAAAGCATGTGAGGCGCGACGGGGATTCGAACCCGCAACCTTCAGATTACGAGTCGAGCGCCTTTAACACTTGGCCATGCCGGGCCGCTGCTTTTAGTGATGTATATGCAAATGTTCAACAGTTGATATGGTTTTATAAAATTTACATCTAGATTGTTGGTTAACATAATTATGTGTATATACGTACAACCATTCTTCAATTTATATACAATGTACAAGATATATTAACATACATATTATTTCAACGTACAAGTAAAAAGACAAAAAACACACACAGCTGTGTATAAATTCTGAGATCAGATTTTTCTTCAGTGGCAAGCATAGTACAATTAAACAGGTTTTAATGAATTAAACTGGAACAGCATTATATTATGCAGAGTAAGGAATTCTTTGATATTATTGTGTATATTTTCTTGGGTACAGGTTTCTTTCGTCTATCGCCATGTAAATATAGGTAGATAAAAATACCGAGTGGAGTGAAAAATACCAGTTCGTTATCAACGTCATACACTCTAAGAGACGTATTGGAAAATACTGTTTTAAGTAGCTAAGCGTACGCGATAAGAAACGTTTATACTACACGTCACTAACCAATATATCTCACTTTATACTCCGAACCCTGAAGAGGTACGGCATGTAATTTACACGGTTTTGTTTTAGAAGTTCAATTTTGTGATCCTCTGTTTCTTCGTTTATTGAATTTTGCTCAAAGCTGCCGAGGGCTAGCTATCTCCGCAGGCCGTACCTAATTTAACAGTGACAGACTACAAGGAAAGCAGTTAATTAGTCAACACTACCCACCGCCAGTTCTTGGGCTACTCTTTCACCAACGAATAGTGGGCTTAACCGTAACATTATAACGCCACATCCTCCATAGCTGAAAGAGCGAATACGTACGGTTATGGCATTCGAATAACCCACGACCTGTAGGTTGTAAGTAAAACGCCCTCAACAACTAAATATGCCAGGCTATGTAAGGCATACAAAACCTTGTAATAAATTACGTGAAGGAATGATTAATGTCTATATTGTTCGAGATCACCTTAAATATGATTCGTTGAGGGCGAATTTATGCAATAAGCTATCCGTGCTTTGCCAACCCACCGTCAGTACTGTAACAATCCAATTGTTTGCGTTATAAGTCCTCAATCTTATAGCTGAACAACAGAGGAAGAGGGTCTTAAATCATCTGAAATAAGCTTTCTATATAATGTGGTTATTTGTTTCAATTTCATAAAATAAAAACCAGTTATTTTTTATGCCTATGAGTATTTTAGCACAATATCAAACCATTAACATTAGTTTTACATTCAGAATATTATTCTCGTTTCTTTCCAAAGCTTTCCAGGAAGTTATAATTAACAGCTTATTCCTACGTGCACCCCGCGGGGACAGCGGTAAGTCTACGGGTTTACAATGCTAAAATCAATGGATTCAATTCCCCTTAGTGGACACAGCAAATAGTCCACTGTAGCTTTTCTGTAAGAAAACACCCACGTACTTCTATACAATATCGTGGATTGAAAAATGTTACGAACTTGAACATTACTTTTGTGCTTTCGCACCTGAACAATTACATGTTAAATTACAAACGCGCCTAATCATTTTTTTGCTTTATGATATTATTTTAGCGACATCTATTAGCAATTGTGACATCTCTTCTGTGAACTCTTTTTCAAATTTCCAAAGCTTTTGGCCGTTTTATACCTAATTCTTTACATAACATGCCTTAAAGTGGTTAAAATTGCAGTAAACAACTAAGTTTGTCTATCAGTTATTTAAGACTGAATGGAAGTCGACAGATAAAAGCATTTTCTCGTTTTCCTTGAACGAACGCCTTTCCGTTCTTTTAAAAATAACGCAATTCCCTTTTTCCCTCTTATTTAGATCGAAACGCTGATGGTTGATGTTAAAGGCAATTAGTTAATCTCGCACCCAAGAATTAATGAACTTTCACTTATATTATATATTTGAACGATAACTCAGAACAAAGCAAAAAGATGTACCATACTAAATTTCGAATTATATTACATTAGCTTCAGAAAATCCCAAGATGTTTGAAATAAACTAATTTTTTGGCCACTCAAACATCTCGAACGGGTGAATGGATTAGCTTCGAGAAGCCAAGCGCTCGAATTTCGTTTCTGTTGTCAACTAACCGCACGCATATGCATGCTTATTGAAGGCTACGTCAAAATGTGATCCGTGAATCAGTGTCGACTGTGGATTTTATTAAAACATGCACTTTAGAATAAACAAAAGTTTAACCTATGATTTCTTAGATTAATCAATTAAAAACAAAACATACTTTTTAAACTAAATAATCTCAAACACTCTCTATTATTTACAAAAATTGACAACAGAAAACTATTAAATTTATTATTTTTAAAACTAGATTCCTAGAAAACCTTACCACTTTTTTCCAACTGGACCCTCTGTTGTTCAACAGTGAGTTTGAGAGCTTATAACACTAAATATCTGGGTTCGATACCAACGATGGGCAAAACTTTATGTATCTTTGAGCTTTAGCTCAAAACATTTCTACTGGACATCTGTATTCATAATATTGGGCATTTACTTACTTTGTTTCACCCATATGTCATTAAATGATATGTTAATATTTAGTATTTTCCCTTGGCTTAAACAACTAAGATTTCAAAGAACTCCACACATTCACAGCAACTGAAAGAGATTTTTCTTTTATAATATCTTATGGTCTAGTTATCAGAGTTTTACCAATCGTATAGCTTTTGTTCAAAAATATAAATAAAAAGCAGTTAATGTTTCCTGACACTTCTATAGACTTTACTTAGCAAAATCACTTGATATTAATATTAAGGGCGTTATTTTTTTCTTTATGAAACCTGGTTACAGAAATTTCAAGACCACATGAAATATTTATACTAAAAGAGACAGGCTACAAAACTACAGTTTTAATTACAAGAAACAATCTAGGTAATTTTGAAATATCAAGACGCCGGGCTGCTAGAATTTGTCAAGTGCAGAAACTTAATATGATTTACGAGTTCAAGAGTCCACGGTGCATTCTGGGATGTGTAAATCTGTCACGTGGAGTTTTCAAAGTTATATAATAGAATACTAATGTAATAAAGGCACTGTATAGAACACTGTAGTGTAATTCTGATGTAATATTATTTCAATGTATCTAGGCAAAATCTATATGAAAATAAATACAGCATTTTGAAAGTCTTGAACGTGCTAACGGGCTTTAAATCTGAAGGGCAGAGTTTTACAGTCAAACTTACATTGTAACTGTCATCTTAACCATAAATAGACCCAAGTTCAACATGCGGCCTCCAAATTACGATCTAGTTACTCTGATAGTTCGTTTTGTGCTATTATTCTTAGCTGTGCGCGTGTCTAGTTAACTCTTATAGTTTCTATAGTGCTATTATTCTCAGCTGTGCGCGTGTCTAGTTAACTCTTATAGTTTGTATAGTGCTATTATTCTTAGCTGTGCGCGTGTCTAGTTAACTCTTATAGTTTCTATAGTGCTATTATTCTCAGCTGTGCGCGTGTCTAGTTAACTCTTATAGTTTGTATAGTGCTATTATTCTTAGCTGTGCGCGTGTCTAGTTAACTCATAGTTTTATAGTGCTATTATTCTCAGCTGTGCGCGTGTCTAGTTAACTCTTATAGTTTGAATAGTGCTATTATTCTCAGCTGTGCGCGTATCCAGTTAACTCTTATAGTTTGTATAGTGCTATTATTCTCAGCTGTGCGCGTGTCTAGTTAACTCTTATAGTTTCTATAGTGCTATTATTCTCAGCTGTGCGCGTGTCTAGTTAACTCTTATAGTTTGTATAGTGCTATTATTCTTAGCTGTGCGCGTGTCTAGTTAACTCATAGTTTTATAGTGCTATTATTCTCAGCTGTGCGCGTGTCTAGTTAACTCTTATAGTTTGAATAGTGCTATTATTCTCAGCTGTGCGCGTATCCAGTTAACTCTTATAGTTTGTATAGTGCTATTATTCTCAGCTGTGCGCGTGTCTAGTTAACTCTTATAGTTTGTATAGTGCTATTATTCTCAGCTGTGTGCGTGTCTAGTTAACTCTTATAGTTTGTATAGTGCTATTTTTCTCAGCTGTGAGCGTGTCTAGTTAACTCTTATAGTTTATATAGTGCTATTATTCTCAGCTGTGTGCGTGTCTAGTTAACTCTTATAGTTTGTATAGTGCTATTATTCTTAGCTATGCGCGTGTCTAGTTAACTCATAGTTTTATAGTGCTATTATTCTCAGCTGTGCGCGTGTCTAGTTAACTCTTATAGTTTATATAGTGCTATTATTCTTAGCTGTGTGCGTGTCTAGTTAACTCTTATAGTTTATATAGTGCTATTATTCTCAGCTGTGTGCGTGTCTAGTTAACTCTTATAGTTTGTATAGTGCTATTATTTTTAGCTATGCGCGTGTCTAGTTAACTTATAGTTTTATAGTGCTATTATTCTCAGCTGTGCGCGTATCCAGTTAACTCTCTTATAGTTTGTATAGTGCTATTATTCTCAGCTGTGCGCGTATCCTGTTAACTCTTATAGTTTGTATAGTGCTATTATTCTCAGCTGTGTGCGTGTCTAGTTAACTCTTATAGTTTGTATAGTGCTATTATTCTCAGCTGTGTGCGTGTCTAATTAACTCTTATAGTTTGTATAGTGCTATTATTCTCAGCTGTGAGCATGTCTAGTTAACTCTTATAGTTTATATAGTGCTATTATTCTCAGCTGTGTGCGTGTCTAGTTAACTCTTATAGTTTGTATAGTGCTATTATTCTTAGCTATGCGCGTGTCTAGTTAACTCATAGTTTTATAGTGCTATTATTCTCAGCTGTGCGCGTGTCTAGTTAACTCTTATAGTTTATATAGTGCTATTATTCTTAGCTGTGTGCGTGTCTAGTTAACTCTTATAGTTTGTATAGTGCTATTATTCTTAGCTGTGCGCGTGTCTAGTTAACTCATAGTTTTATAGTGCTATTATTCTCAGCTGTGCGCGTGTCTAGTTAACTCTTATAGTTTGTATAGTGCTATTATTCTCAGCTGTGCGCGTATCCAGTTAACTCTCTTATAGTTTGTATAGTGCTATTATTCTCAGCTGTGTGCGTGTCTAGTTAACTCTTATAGTTTGTATAGTGCTATTATTCTCAGCTGTGTGCGTGTCTAATTAACTCTTATAGTTTGTATAGTGCTATTATTCTCAGCTGTGAGCATGTCTAGTTAACTCTTATAGTTTATATAGTGCTATTATTCTCAGCTGTGTGCGTGTCTAGTTAACTCTTATAGTTTGTATAGTGCTATTATTCTCAGCTGTGCGCGTGTTTAGTTAACTCTTATAGTTTGTATAGTGCTATTATTCTCAGCTGTGCGCGTGTCTAGTTAACTCTTATAGTTTGTATAGTGCTATTATTCTCAGCTGTGTGCGTGTCCAGTTAACTCTTATAGTTTGTATAGTGCTATTATTCTCAGCTGTGCGCGTATCCTGTTAACTCTTATAGTTTGTATAGTGCTATTATTCTCAGCTGTGCGCGTGTCCAGTTAACTCTTATAGTTTGTATAGTGCTATTATTCTCAGCTGTGCGCGTGTCTAGTTAACTCTTCTCGTTTGTATAGTGCTATTATTCTTAGCTGTGCGCAATACCTCTTTAATGTAGCGCCGCAATCACTACCGCTATATATATATACGAGTCATTACTACCGGTACTTTTGAAACTGACAATCATAACATATTTTTCTTGTCAACGAATAATGTAATAATGAAAAACTGGTTTATTGATAAATGGTAATACTATATTGTTATATTAACATACGACACACTTCTCAGAACGGCCTATTTATATTTGCGAAAGATAAAACCAACTAACAACCATATAGTCTTCGATAAGTTCGGTGATGGTACTTAAGGAACTCGTCAAGAAAAATAACTAAATACGACAACAGTAGTGATTACCAACGATCTAATAAGTAGGAATATATCTCAGATATTAGAAGATGTGACGTCCATTATTCTTTGTTCAATTTTATAATTGTTTTTAATTTTTTATTTAATTTCAGTATTACTAGTTTCTCGAAATTATCTGTTGTCAAATCAGTTCTTTTGGGCTTTCATAATGTACTTCTCTGTTTAGAAAATGTGCTATACGGCTGCATTCAGCGGTTTAGTTAAGTTTTTGAATTTCGCGCAACGTTATAACGCTATCTGCGTTAGCCGTCCCTAATTTAGCAACTAGTCATCACCACCCACCGCCAACTCTTTGGCTACTCTTTTACCAACGAATAGTGAGATTGACTGTTACATTATAACGTTCTCACGGCTCAAAGGGCGAGCATGTTTGGTATGATGGGGATTCGAACCCGCGACTTTCGGATTACGAGTCGTAGTGCCTTAACCACCCGGCCATATCGAGCCCCACATTCAGTGGAATGAGCATACTGAAGAAAGTGCAGAGAGATTTAAAAGCTGATGAAGGGAAGAGCCTTGATCCTATACGTTTTGAAGTGTGCGGTTCTTTGTTAAAGAACGGTGTTATTAGATCGTTGCTACTTTGGGTCGAATACTTGGGGATTTTGTATGTTGTTTAAAACACGTGAGGTAGCATCCTTCCTCATCTCTCTTGTTGTTCGGAAATGACAAAATATCACTTAAATCAGCATCTGCTGAACTTTCATAACCTCCTCCTTCCATTTTCTCTTAACGTTCTTTAATTATTATTTGTTTTACGGTTTCTTTATTGACAAAGACATCTTCAAAACGCTTTCTAATTCCTAAAAGTGAAGCATTGAGTTGTGATTTACCACAAAAATCTTTCAATTTTGTCAAACATGCGATAAGTATTAGCAGAAGTAGCTCCATCTAAGCCTTAGTTACACTTTGAAGTAAACCCAGAGCGCGTGCTACAGGTCACATGACGATTACATATTCTTTGATGAAGATTTTCTCCGAAAGGTTAAAGAGAACCACGCCCAATTCATCCGACACTTTACCGACTGAATCCTCTCTATCCGTTATACTCTCCTTACGAATGAACGTATCGTACATCAAATTCTACCACATAGCGAATGGGACAACAAAACGTTTCCCCAGTTCTTTCTGTATGAGGTCAGGTGCTGTTTGTTTCAAACCTTCTGGGCCTTCACAAATGTCCATCGTGACACTTTCTTGAACGTACAGGCGCTTAAAGCCTTTTATACATCACTAAATTGAGTGTACGTGCCGCACGTCAAAGATGCTCGTTGAGAAAATTAACTTTACTGGACTATGTATCGTTGTTATTGACATCTGAAATGCTTGTGTTAATGACATGCTTGTGAAAGTTTATCGTTTTCTTGTCCGTCATCACTGAAATAGAGTATGATTTGCTCTGCTTTTATTTGTTTTTTTGAATTTCGCACAAAGCTACACGAAGACTATCTGCGCTAGCCGTCCCTAATTTAGCAGTGTAAGACTAGAGGGAAGGCAGCTAGTCATCACTACCCACCGCCAACTCTTGGGCTACTCTTCTACCAACAAATAGTGGAACTGACCGTGACATTATAACGCCCCACGGCTGAAAGGGCGAGCATGTTTGGTGTGACGGGGATTGGAACCCGCGACCCTCGGATTACGATTTGAATACCTTAACCCACCTGGCCATGCCGGGCTTCTGAGTTGCTCTGCCTTAGAATCAAATCTACTTCAATTTATATGTTCTGCTCTTGACTGAGTATATGTTCAGCTCCTGACTGAGTATATGTTCAGCTATTGATTGAGTATAGGTTGAGTTACTGACTGAGTATAGGTTCAGCTACTGACTGAGTGGAGAAGATTTTGCAAAAACTAACAGTAAAATGTAAATAGAGATATGTATATGATGCGTGGTGTGGCTTGGTGCGAACACCTTGGTATAATATTACTGTATTGGCATGATATAATTATAAAAATAATCGAACTTCTTATACAATGTCTTGTTTTGAATACAATATATTATGTGAACTGCTTTCTGTTCATTAGCAATCCAATCAAGTCAAAGGTATGATAGCCAGGTTCATTAGCAATCCAATCAAGTCAAAGATATGATAGTCAGGTAGATGGTGGAAAGCAAGCGCTACATATTTCCTTTACAAGCTTTCTGACTGAATCCAATGCACAGTCACACCCAGTTAGGATCTGTAAAAGTAAACAATACAAAGCTAAGCCAGTGAGCACAAAACGGTAAACCCTACATATCCAGCGTAGATACTATGTCGAAGATTATCTCAAGTCTCATTCTATTATTAGGCGTTTTAAGTTTCGGTAACAACGATGACTTTTATTATCCGTAAATCACAAAATAAACATCAACAGTTCATTACAACTTATCTGTTGCCACTCTACTACACTAAGCTTCCTATTCAGCACTTCTTTCTTTTTCTTTTCTGGGCGACTTTATCGTTAATTAGGCATATTAGGCTTTTCCTACCGAAAACTGCAACGTATTTGTAATGTTTTAGTAATATTTCTCAAAACTTGTGATTTACCAAATTTCCTCAATGATCAAATCAGTTATTACTGTATTTATTTTGCATCGGGTAATTCTCCTGGCACAAGCAGCAATGAATTTGCCAAGGGTTGGCTATTCTGTTTCGTTTTTCTCTTACTAAAATTATAACACCTTGTGTCTGCTGCTTCATCTGAACGTTTCCTTGACCTCTTTTTACTTCCGTTCTTCTCTTGACGCACGATTTGAAATCCTTGACTTTATGGGAATGTTTCTAACTAACGTGTTTCTTTAAATTAAAAAGTGACTTCCTGTTGTAAGTATTCTTTTAGACCAAACACACCTTTACTGCAACACAACACTTTCGAATATGGATCACGTTCATTTCCAACAAATTCAAAATAGTATCTTATGTAAGGCCAAGGATGGCTGCTTCCGTGCTTATTTTATCAGATTCCATTGTATGACATCAGTCAGTGTAAATTACCACTCAACTTTACGTTGTTTTGACGAAATGACGAACGTAAATGAGAGGAGTGACGTCTGGTTGCCGTGGGGAACAAGTTCACGACAGCCACTGCATCACATAATGACGTGTGATTGTTTTCGTAAGCAAAATGCAATGTAGATATAATTATACACAAAACACGAAATTATATTTTATGATAAACGAAAAATAATATAAATCACGATTTATAATAATATATATGCCTGGTACTGTCTTAACTAATTATCCGATATGAACTATAAACAAGAAATATTAAATATAAAGTTTGTTTGTTTTGGAATTTCGCACAAAGCTACTCGAGGGCTATCCGTACTAGCCGTCCCTAATTTAGCAGTGTAAGACTAGAGGGAAGGCAGCTAGTCATCACCACCCACCGCCAACTCTTGGGCTACTCTTTTACCACCGAATAGCGGGATTGACCGTAACATTATAACGCCCCCACGGCTGAAAGGGCGAGCATGTTTGGCGGAATCGGGCGCGAACCCGCGACCCTCAGATTACGAAGCGCACGCCTTAACGCGCTAGGCCATGCCAGGCCCATAAATATAAAGATATCTAGACAAATACAAAGAAAGCTTTATATATACGTATGACGTCACGCATAGTTCGCAAGCCATCGCAGCAGATCAAATCAGCTAAATAATAATTAAATACATGTATATACACAACAACATTTAATTATATACAGTATACAAATTATTATAATTTATTTTTTATATTAAAATTTGCGAGTAGCACTTTGCATAGACAAAAAATGGAAGGATACCACTTGCAATCGCAATGAATTTTCGAACATAGCGTCGATCCACTTGGTGCTCCTAGAAACACACTATCACTGGGCATAGCTCTGTGATTAATATTACTAAATATTGTATGTGAGCCTTGGCCTAATATTAGTTCCTGTGAATAATGAAGCGACCATATTTCATAACCAAACCATAATTCTCTTCATATAGACTATAGTAAAGAAAGACATTTCAGCAACACTTAAGAAAACAATTATTTTACAGTTGCATAATTACACGGAGGTTCATGATAACACATGTTCGTTCTACACTAAGCCTTTTCCAAGCCCCCTCTGCTTATTTCTCACACTTTCCGACTAAATTTTCTGTATTTAGATTATAATCATTGTAAAAAGAAGTACCTTTTATGTCTTCAAATTACTGGAAATGATCACATGTTAGAAAAAAGTGTTAAACTTTATACACGCAAAACGTTTAGCAAGATTCTGTTGTCTGAATCTTATCGTTGTCCATTCTTTAAATGTTGTATTTCTACCAACTCATTCTTGTACAGTTCTCTCTCTCTCTCTCTTATCGTTATTTGGCTATTTGTGTTTATATATCCGGAAGGTCCGGGTTTAGTCTATCTCTTCCTTAGTATAGGTTTTAGTGACTGCCAAGTGTATTTGTAAATTTTACAGGAGGGCCAGAGTAAACAGCACTTACTCAGGCCCTTATTAGGGCAATGTCCATGCACTATCTACATATACACTTGGTGCAAATATGTCATTTCTCTTAATCGTTCCATAACAATTTGCACTATCACTAGATAGACATTAACCACAAAACATTTATATAAATCACTTTCAATGTTAATTAACCCTAAATTAATGTGGAGTCTAGTTTATAGGTAACCTTTTTGTTTTATTTGAATATATACAGTTACGACAGAAGAAATGTTCGTACACCTGCGTCCCTGCGTATGAGTAATTTTTTGCTCATAACTTAAAAGTATCACGATTAGGTTAGTAGACGTAAAATATATTATAAATATTACGAGGGCTGTTCAAAAAATACGCGGACTGACGTCATAAAACAAAATGTACTTTATTTAGAAGTTACAGGTCTGGGACCCCTTCAAAGTACTCTCCTCCCCAACGCACACACTTATCCCAACGGTGTTTCCGCTTGTTGAAACAGTCCTGGTACGCTTCTTTTGTAATGTCCTCCAGCTCCTTCGTCGCATTTGCCTTAATCTCGGGAATCGTCTCAAATCTTCTTCCTTTCAAGGGTCTTTTGAGTTTGGGGAACAAGAAAATATCTCAAGGAGCAAGGTCAGGTGAGTAGGGGGGGGGGGAAAGAACAGTGATCGAGTGTTTGGCCAAAAACTCACGAGTTCTGAGGCACAAATTTCGTGCATCTTCAAGTTTACGGTCAAAATCTCGTAACAAGATCCAACTGATATCCCACACTCTTCAGCAAGCTCCCTGACAGTCAGACGTCGATTTGCCCGCACCAGGGTGTTGATTTTGTCAACGTGTGGGTCGTCAGTTGACGTGGAAGGACGTCCAGGACGCTCATCTTCTTCAATGGACTGTCGACCATCCTGAAAACGTTCATGCCACTTGAAACATGCCGTACGCTTCATAGCAACATCACCGTAAGCCGTGTTAAGCATAGCAAAAGTTTCAGTCGCAGAGTTTCCAAGTTTAACACAAAATTTCACAGTGAGTCGTTGCTCCTTCAGGTCATTCATTCTGAAATCCGCCAAACGAAAAAATCGCACTTCACTTAAAACCGCGTAGCTAATACACAAATGAAGATATCTGCAATCGGAAAATGGCGTCGTAATCAGCTGATCTGTGCGAACCTAGCGACACCAAGCGGATTCCCCTGGAACCAACTGGAGTTGCGCAATTCAAACAGTCCGCGTATTTTGAACAGCCCTCGTATACTAACATACATCTACATAAATTTTTATGTAAATTAAACGACAAATAAACTGTTTATAAGCAAATAACCAAAAATAGGAGGAGCAGAAAGTGTTCGTACATTTTAGAACGTGTGAAAAAACTGATATTCCCGTAAAACCTTTGTTTAGTTTGGCGAATAAACTACATTATACCATTCCAGAACTAGACACTGGGTTCATAATTATTGAAATTTAGCCAGCAAAAAATGTACTTCCGGCAATTTAGCGCCGTCTCCGTCATTATCTGCTTGGTCATCATGGCGAACAGGAAACAACTGTCCAGTGATTTAAAAAACCGAATTATTGTAAAATACAAGTCTCGTGTGTCTCTTTTCGGTAATGCTACACAACTTAATGTGCCGAAATCTACTGTTCAAAGCATAACTGCCAAGTTTAAGCTTACAGGATCAACTGCTAACCTCCCTCGTTCCGGACACCCCACCAAAATTCCAGAGAGAACCATGAGGAAGGTTCTCAGAGAAGTTAGTAGGAACCCTCGTTTAACACGTAATGACATACAGAAACTGGTAAGGGAAACTGGGGTTGAAGTAAGCACCTCTACAGTTACGAACATGTTACACTCTTCTGTGTTCAAAGCATGCCGTCCTCGTAGAACTCCATATTTAAAGCCTGTTCATTTAGAAGCACGATTAAGGTATGCAAGAAAGCATGTAGATAAACCCTTTACCTATTGGTCAGACGAGACTAAAATCGAGCTTTTCGGTCACAATGATGTTCGCAATATTTTCCGTAAGAAGGGGGAAAGAAATCTTCCAAAGAACATCGTCCCTACAGTTAAACACGGAAGTGGCTTGATCATGCTATGGGGTTCCTTCAGCTCTACTGGTGTAGGCAGCTTTCATCGCGTCAACGGAATCATGAAAAAGAAGAGTACGTTAATATATTAGGCACTTATATCAAGAATGATTCTCGGAACGTGCGGCTTGGGCGTCGTTGGATCTTCTAGCACGACAATGACCCTCAGCACACATCGAAATATGTGCATTCCTGGTAGTAGAGGAACAATATGAACGTTCTAGAGTGGCCATCGCAGTCACCCGATCTCAACCCAATTGAAAACGTTTGGCATGAGTTGAAGACCAGGGTTCATCGGCGTCATCCGAAAAACTTGCAAGAGTTGGAGGCCTTTTGTGAAGAAGAATGGAAGAAAATACCAGTTGAGTACTGTCAAACAATCATGGAGGGCTATGAGGAGAGATTGCGTCAAGTAATTCACCTGAAAAGCTACACAACTGACCATTAAAGTAGACGCACGAACACTTTCTGCCCCTCCTATGTTTGGTTATTTGTTTATAAACAGTTTATTTGTCTTTTAATTTACATAAAAAATGTATGTAGATGTGTGTGAGTGTAATATTTATAATATACTCTACTTTTATTATCCTAATCGTGATACTTTTTAAGTTATGAGAAAAAAACTACTCACGACTCAGTCGTACGAACACTTTCTGTCGTAACTGTATATATATCCTGAGGAAAGGTGTCTAGGACTATCCTCATCATGTATGAAGTACCTGTCTAGTTCGCTTACTAATTCGGTTTTTCTCCAATGTTTGTCAATATAATTTATTGTACTATGTAGGAGTCTATCTGCTATTTTTGCTATGTGTGCGTATTTATGCATGAATTCTGATGAGGTAAATCTGGGCACTTTATAAGTTATTGTGAGGAGTGTATTTTGTTTCGTTTGTAGTTTGGCTTGTAATAGTTTTTTACTTACATTTATCTGCGCTAGCCGTCCCTAATTTATCAGTGTTAGACTATAGGGAAGGCAGCTAGTTATCACTAGCCACCGCTAACTCTTGGGCTACTCTTTTACCAACAAATAGTGGAATTAATCGTACCATTATAACGCCCCTCCGGCGGTAAGGCCGAGTTGTTTGGTGTGACGGGGTTCGAACCCGCAACCCTCAGGTTACGAGTCGAGTTGTTCAACCACCTGGCCATGCCGTGCCATTTGTACAGTGTAAGACTTATGCATTAACCAAGAGAAACTAAGTTTGAAAAGACTAGCTTTTAGTTGTGAAAAATGCTTACACAGACTCTTTCACGGTACGGGTATTTTCAACCTGAATGATACTGTATATGACACAACTGAGAAATCATTTTTGAAAACAGTTAGGATGATGTAAAGATGAATGACAATGTTACAAAGGTCAGAAACAAAATAGGAATAAATAGATAAAACCATACAAAACCTAAGATAAGTAGCTAAATAATATCAATAAAAATGTTTTATATAGAACTATATGTTGAATTCCTTTCATTTGTATTAATTCATGTTCGAATAAAAGCATTTAAACTAATTAATGTTATAAAGTCTTACAATGGTCAATTCCAATAAGTTATTAACAATAACTCAGTGGCTACTTATGTAGTGATTTTTTAAATGATTTTTGTGTATTCATAGGTGCATTTTCTGTGTGTGAGAGGCATGGCCAAGCGCGTAAGGCGTGCGACTCGTAATCCGAGGTTCGCGCCCGCGTCGCGCTAAACATGCTCGCCCTCCCAGCTGTGGGGGCGTATAATGTGACGATCAATCCCACTTTTCGTTGGTAAAAGAGTAGCCCAAGAGTTGGCGGTGGGTGGTGATGACTAGCTGCCTTCCCTCTAGTCTTACGCTGCTAAATTAGGGACGGCTAGCACAGATAGCCCTCGAGTTGCTTTGTGCGAAATTCCAAAACAAACAAACAAAATGTGTGTGAGAGAGAGGTAGGACCACAGTTATAAACAAGTCACCATCAGGATACTACGGAGGTCAAGAACACAAAATTCTATGTTAGATTGTGGTTCAACGACCCTGAAAACCTACTCTTAGATCCCCATTCCCAATACAAGTCTGCTTACATTATTCTTAATTCAATTTAAATATTAACTTGTCATTGTATAAACTTAATTATAAACCAATTAACAAGGTACTTGGTTCATTACAGCACCAAAACTAGTTCGCTTCTCTTTAGTTCAAAATCAGAAATGGCTAGCACAGAAGTCCTTATGCACCTTTGTCCCGATATCTGAAACAAATAAACCTAACTGAGAGAGACTAACTTTCGTTTTCATTTAGGTTTGTTTGTTTGTTTGTAATTAAGGCCCTGTATGGCTAGGTGGGTTAAGGCGTTCGACTCGTATCTGAGGGTCGCGGGTTCGAATTCCCATAGCACCAAACATGCTCGCCCTGTCAGCCGTAGAAGCATTATAATGTGACGGTAAATCCCACTATTCGTTGGTAAAAGGGTAGCCCAAGAATTGGCGGTGGATGGTGATGACTCTAGTCTTACACTGCTAAATTAGGGACGGCTAGCGCAGATAGTCCTCGAGTAGCATTGCGCGAAATTCAAAAACAAACAATTATTTGTAATTAAGCACAAAGCTACACATTGGACTATCTGTGCTCTGCCTACCACGGGTATTGAAACCCATATTCTGGCGTTACAAGTCTGCAGACATACCGCTATCTGTAGAGATATTGTATAAATGAGGAACCTTTTCAGTAGCTTGTAAGTCTAGAGTGATTGCAAACTGTTAATTTTTAACATAAGGTTAGCTTAGTTATTGATTTTTAGCTGATAAATCTGTTTGCTATTTTTAATTATTTTATTTTTTTTATAATTGTT
Organism: Tachypleus tridentatus; assembly: GCF_004210375.1. Classification (NCBI taxonomy): domain Eukaryota; kingdom Metazoa; phylum Arthropoda; class Merostomata; order Xiphosura; family Limulidae; genus Tachypleus; species Tachypleus tridentatus. Next base: position 132,747,110 of record NC_134831.1, on the reverse strand, counting down.
TATGAAAGAAAATTCACTCTTCCCTCTGTTTTGGTAAACGATTTTATAGGCTAAATTAAACTTGTTTACACTTCAACGTAAAACTTCAACAACTGTCTCTTTGTTGTTAGACAAAAAGTTACACAAAAGTACCGTTTGCATCATGGGTATTTGAACCCGATTTTTAGCGTCATAAATTTTAAGGTTCACCGCTGGGTCACTGGGTAGGTCTCGAGTAATGGTTGTGCTGTTAATAACGCAGACACTTGTAAACTGAATCGGCGAATTTTTTACTTACTTTATAGGTTTCGTCGGTAACAGTGATTTTAGTTTGAAAAATCTTTTGGTGTATAAGCCTTCGAGTTGCACGGTTCGTCTTAGGCTTCCCTTAGTGTTGAATAAGTCCGTTAGAAGACCGTAAATTATCCATTATTTTAATGTTAAGTTCGCAGGGTTGAAAGCTGTGTCTATTATTTGGGAATATATTTTGAGTGATTGGTATTTTTATGGACATAAATGATATTTTTTTCTTATATACAATATTAAACTAAAATTATGATGATTGCCAAGCAACGTTTTTCTTAAATACCATTTTCCTTGCCTGGAAGATCGTGCCTCAAGCTTCGCTGCGTGATAGCCTAATAACAGCCCTCGTGCAGAATAAGCTGTTTCCTTTAGAGTATATGTACACATAAAGTAAAAACGAAAGTATCCATTTGTATACAACCGAAAATTAGGGGTAACGGTTGTTATTATAAATTGCTTCAATGATGAAGGCTATCCGAATCGAATATGCTATTTCTACTAAGGCATCTTTGTCTCAGTGCCAAATTTCCTTCACAAACTCCAAATGACGTTGTTTAACATTTCTTTTTTCAGTAATATAGCTGAAGGAGGTGGAATATATATATTTATATATCTGTACTAACTGAGCTAACTAAAGCAAGGAAAGCAAAATACAGGTTACATATATATATATATATATATATGAAGATGGAAACTGGTTCTCTAGTGCATTTTAAGTAAAAGGAAACACAAACACGTAATATTTAAAAGCACGTGCAGAACAAATATCAGATACACGTATTCTGTAAAACGTATCTGCAAATGTAGTGTGTGGGTGTCCGTATGGTTAGACTCAAAAACAAGAAAACTAAACATTTAAAATCCAAGATGTTAACAATAATGAGAAATAATGAAATGTCAACTGTTGAGAAATAATATGGAGATTAATTAATTAGATAATATCTCCAATACAAGAGTGCTCACATTTACCTTAGTTCAAGCAATACAACATTAGAATGCACATTAAATCATAAACTAACGAGTAAAATACTTTGTTAATTACAGCATGAGAACTATGTTTTTATTATCTCAGATGACGAAACTTCTTAGTCAATAATTAGACTTGAATGAGCATTTCAGTTATGAAAAGAAACCTGATTTGCGACCGATTAGATAACCAGTGTACGAAAAAATACATAGTTTTAATTTAGAAGAGAACATTAGTTATGAAAGTCAAAATAAGGTTTGCTTGTTGTTAAACATGAAGCTGAAATATGGGCTATCTGTTTTATGCCCCATGGGAGGGACGGTTGTTGTTTGTTATTAAACGTAAAGCTACACAGAGGGCTGTTGGTGCTCTGTCCATTATGGGTATTGAAAGTGGTATAGGTTCACAGACAAGTTTTCTAACTTGAGATACAAGTTATTGCTCAATCACACAAAAATAACAAGACTTTGATAATTATCGAAAGATTTAGTGTGAAAAATAAACTAAAACAAAGGAAATTAATAATTAAAAGTATCAGAGGAGTGATCGTCTATTAACTTGTTTTTCAATACTTTAAACAATTTCAAAATAAATCTACAGTTTCATTAGGAAAATTAAATTGATTGCACTTTTAAAACTGATCAAATATTGATTAATGAAAAATATCCAATGAAGGTAGCTATAGGCCCGGCATGGCCAGGTGGGTTAAGGCGTTCGACTCGTAATCTGAGGGTCTCGGGTTCGAATCCCCATCGCATCAAACATGCTCACCCTATTAGCCGTGGGGGCGTTATAAAGTTACGGTCAATCCCACTATTCGTTTGTAAAAAGAGTAGCCCAAGAGTTGGCGGTGGGTGGTTATGACTAGCTGCTAAATAAGAGATGGCTAGCGCAGATAGCCCTCGTGTAGGTTTGCGCGAAATTCAAAAAACAAACAAACATACAAGGTAGCTTGAGTACACAGAGTTTCGGGGCAAAAATATAACATATACTGAAAATGTATTAGAATATAACATCAACTCTGAAAATTCTGTATAAATATCAACCTGCGTGGTCAGCTCGTCAATATCATAGTCAAAGCCACAGCATGAATAAAAAAACTCTACTTATGACATTAAAGGGAAAATATCTCTATGCTTATTCTGTATTAACAAGGCATATTCATATTATATATATGCATTAACTACATGTGTGTTAGTTGTTGTTGTGTTTTCAGAAAACATAACTTGCAAGTCAAAGGAATAACCAGACTTTAAAAAGTTGTTGTTGTGTTTTCAGAAAACATAACTTGCAAGTCACAGGAATAACCAGACTTTAAACAGTCCTTCATTAAAACTATATTTCCCTCTCTATAGATATATATATAATCAATATAATAATGGGTTTAATTAACAATTAAATATACATTTTATAGACTGCTCAAAAACCAAGATGTATCAGGATAAAAAGTTGTAGGGGAAAACGTATGTAGTTTGATATTTTCAGTTAAAATTATTTTCCAAACGAAAGAAACCAGTAAAGCCCAAGAAATAATTGGAGATTCGGCAAGATAAATTTCAAAGTAATATTGAATTATTCTAAAACCAGTTGAGGCTGTACCAAAAATAAACTGAGTGGACATAAAGTGTGATACATAATGAAAAACAATCGTTACTACACCACAACAAAAATCAGCAGTGCGCATGCTTCATCTCATGAATGATGGACGGTTATCTTTTCTGGAGTTGTGAATTGTTAATGCTCTCTCTATTCCTTTAATGTTTATTTCTAAGCTGACCATTCCAACGAAGGTAATGTTTCAGACTGATTTGGTTGAGATCTTTTACAAAACCGAATAAATTTCACATTACTTATTTTAGTTGATAATAATAGACTTATACAGAATGACCCTTACTATCCATGTGACTGATCATTCCTATTCAAACGAAAGAGAGGTTTTTAACCTCGAGGTGTCGCTTGACTTACCATAGGAGGATACAACTGTCGACTTTTATGTACAAGATGTATATTTACACTTATAGATACATAAAAAAACTAGATGTTATCTTCAAGGGTGTGCCAAAAACAAAAGTAGCTAGAGCAAAATTAACTTAATTTTAATATCCTTGTTCTCAGTAAAAACTTCGCATATCTATAACAAACAAGGAGTTTTGGAAAATTCAATATTGTTGTTTGTTTCAAAGTTCAGCCACATTGAGCTCTCTCTCTGTCTCCTGCGAGGAACTAAAACCCTAATTTTAGCATTGAAAGTGTGTAAACTTACTGCTGTCTACAAAGAAAGAATGCAATATTCAAGTTAAGAGTTAGAAAATGCCTGTAATACATTTCCAATCTTTACTGTTGCAGGTTTGTCCTCAAGTCCATGATATTAATCTCAAACTTTTAAAACCAATCAGATTTACAAACATGTGTGGTCAAGAAGCGTCATAGCTTTCTCTAGCTTCTATAAACATTTACATGTAAGACAAACAACATAATTTTATAAAGAAATGCAAACTATTTTCAAACTATTTAACAACAGTTATAATAAAAAAAATAAAAATCCTTCAAGGAAGACACATTTCAAATACAAACTGATTTACAAAAGTACAATAATAAAACAGTTAGTATTAAGATTACGATACATAATCTTTACATTAGAAATCAAAATACCCTTTAACAAAAGTTATGTAACTACCACTTGGGATTTCACTTAATAAGACAAAAGGACTTGTTAATAATTAATGCAACTTTCAGACACAAGAAGTCTCGCAAAACCCGCTATTTACCATTGGTACAATTCACCATATATAATATATTAAATACAGTGAAAACACGATACTCTTTAACACAAATAATAGTTTTAAAACCACAAAAAAGAAGATTAACCCTTTAGACACACGCAAACCATAATTACGATATAATACAAAATAAACCCACAAAATAAATCGTCTGATACTAAATTAAAATGCATATCTTGGATACAAAACAATCAACTCAAAACGCATTAAGATCAAACAAAAAAATAAACTCTTTAATATAAACCGAAAATTTCCTATGTTTGTTTTTTGAAGTTAAGCAAAAAGCAAAACAATGGGATATCTGTGTTATGCCCATCACGGGTATCAAAATCTGGATTTTAGCGTTGTGAGTCCACAACTGGGGGCATTCCCAGTGCAACATCACTTTACACAGAATGAAATGTACATAATTACAGAGACTAGAAAGAGTGCACTTAAAACTAAAAAAGACGAAAACACAAAATATGAATAAATGAAACTCATTTAAATATACTCCTCCCCAACGCTAAAACCGTGTTTCCATACTCGTGGTGGTCAAAGCACAGATACCCCATTTTGTAGCTATGTGCTTAACCACAAACAAATAGCGTTATAAATATATATCTTTCAAAATCGTACTGATGATGAACTGAAATAGAGCAGCGCTGCCCAAATAATAAATGTATACAAAAGTAAAAAAGAAATGAAATATATTTAAATTTGCATACAAAACAAAACAAAATTGCGTAAGTTAAAAACTGGTCAGAATAACCAAATCAGTACAACCAAATGAACAAAACAGAATTACAAATAAATCATGCATCACATACATTAAAAAAAAAAGAATATAAGAAATATATATTACTCCCTTGTAGTCAATATACAAAGCTTAACTCCATTTTAACTCCATTAGCAGGCGGTGGGATAAGACAATTGTTTTCGTATTGGCTGTTATAATTGTTCATATGTTATCTCTGGCTATGGCTAGGACCCTCTTGGCATATCTCAGCTCAGCCCAAAAGCAGCACACCCTTTCTTTCAGCCACGACGAAGGCACAGTTCTCTGCTATAACAATTTCTTCTCTCAGTGGTAGAGGGCTCAAGCCTCAGTCCATTTGGTGGTCTTGTCCTGGTATTCCTGCTTGTTCATGAGGATGTGCTTTAGAATGGACTGGTTTGTGATTAACTTGGGTGGCTTACATACGAGCTTCACTTTTTGTATCTTTTGGATGTTCACGGAACTACTTATCTGGCATTGTGTTAATCATTCTTGAGGTCGAGGTCTCTTTCCTTGTTTTGCTGGTTATTAATCGTGGTATCCATTCACTAGTGAAATCTCATACTGTATGGCTTAATGTTTTTTTTTATGATTTCAACTCTCGCATGGTATCCAGGGTCATGATATTCTTAAATAGACAAAGTCTCACTTTTTGGCGAGACAATCCATCTCCATTTCAATGTTTAAGGCCCAGACAGTGCACTCTAACTAAGATATGTTCTTGCAGCATTGTTATTCTCCTGGATTTTTAAGATTATTAGCTTTTCAGTGAAGCATGGTTTACTCACATCATGAATCTCTCACATTAAAGTAGTGTAAATAATGCTTTAAGAAGACTGCAACTGTTAGATTATTTTTTGTCATACAGTATCTGAGTTCAGGAACCCTAAGTATATACAATTACATGTTCTGTTCCATCCTGTAACTACGATAGTGCCACCATTCTTCATCTATAACCACAATCAGTGTTCAATATGAGCTCGCTGTCTTGTTTGTTCTGGATATTCCACGAAAGCAAATTTTAGGGATTGGAATGCTTGTTCACATTCTTTGCTCCATCCAAAGTGTGTCTCAGTTTTAGTGAGAGTTGACAGTGGTGTACCATCTCGGAGAATTTAGCTATCGCAGACTTCTCATTGAGCTAGAAGTTGAGACATATTTCTCAACATTGTTATTTTGGCTGGATTTGAGGAGGCCCATATATACTTATAATATGAATGAAAAATTCCACTTCTGGTTTAATTTTCAAGCTTACTTTTTTTATTTGCGATAATAGCCTTCGTGAGTTTTTTTTTTTTCTTATAGCAAAGCCACATCGGGCTATCTGCTGAGCCCACCGAGGGGAACCGAACTCCTGATTTTAGCGTTGTAAATCCGTAGACTTACCGCTGTCGTGAGACAGCATATTTCATTTTTTAGCTCTATAATCATGGTACATGGCACCAACGCACTAGATGTTAATAAACCATAGGACGTCATTTGTGTATATGGTGGTATTGTTATTTTATCCACAACATATATTCGAGCAGTCCACTGTTTCTAAACCTCTGGACTCAACTTGTAGGGGTATCCTCAAGGTGTAGCCACTGCATCATTATTCCTCTTTTGTGACCACTTCAGAACCACCACCATGTATTTTGTCATGATGAACACTGTCCAAGTAAGTTAATGCCTTATTATTTTCTTGAAAGCCTCTGGACAAACTCATCCACGAGGATGTCCTCATGATCTTCAAAAGTCATTTAATGTATTTTTACCATGTAAATTGTGCAGATTGTTCACTTTGGTTGTTAGAAACTTGATCATGCTTTTCTTCCAAGCCTAGAACTCAGCACAATATATTGCCTGACCTTTCTGCTGGGTCTAACTATCAGCAAAATTCAGCCAAGACTGTATCCCAGTGTTCCAGTTATGTCTTACTTAAGCACTTGATAAAATCTAGGGCTGGACTGTCTATACTCAAGATAATGTGTTAGGCGGTATGCTCCTGAGGGTAACCATTCCAAATAGTTAGCTGTCTAAAATGTTTGAGAAAAATATCTAGATCTTCTTTCATAATACTTTTGAGCATCAGGTACATTTCATTCTCTCTTTCTCAAGAACCCGTGATTGTGTCTAAACCATTTGCATTGTTGGTTCTTAGACAATACGTGGCTCTAATGTCAATATTGTGGGTATGACGTAATAATCATATTTTAGGATCCCGACCCCTTTAATAAGTAGATGGACCCTGATTCAAGGCATCACAATGAAAATTTTTTCCATGCAGTTTCTTCAACAGCTTTGTACATTCACAGGTTTCTTTGCTATCCATATTCACCCTGTACCTTCCCAGTACTGAGGTCTCTCAAGTATCCTGTGGTATTCAGTTTTTGAAAACTGATACCCACTGTTTCATCTACCAGGAGAACAGCTATGACTGACAGACTTCTCCTCTAGCAGTGCTTTCAGTGCTTCTCTTCTAGTCTCAGGTGTCCGTTATAAGAGTTGGGTATGTGTTACTCGTGCTGGTGATGACAGGAAGTCTTGTACAGACATTCCCATGCAGTTCATCAGGTGGCATTCCATCTCGGAAACCCTCCGTTGCTTATACATCCTTTGTATTTAGGTAGATTTTCAGGAGAAATCTATCATTCTGGGTGCACCAGATTTTGTTTAATTGTCTCGATTCTGTTGTTAAAAAAAGAACGAATCATGAACCTTTATAGGATCGGTAAAAGTCAGACATTTTTCTAAAACAACTATCTTTCTTCAGAAACTAACCCAACTTCTTTCTACCTATTCTATGGCGTTTTCAAGTAAGCTAATTTCTCCCAAAAAGTAAATTAGGTAGCTATGGATAAAGGGAGGTTTAGTCAGATAAATTTTGAAGTAATTTAGTTCTGTTAAAATTAACTGAGTCTTAGCTAAGAAATAAATTAGCTGAACACAAAATGAGATACACAATAAAAAGCAATATTTACCTATAACAACGCAAAAATTAACAAAATCTGTAATTCAATTTATATATAATAGAAGATTGCCTTATTAAAAATAAGTTACAGGATAACAATTCACTCAAAATGATGTTTCAGATTGACACATTTGAGGTCTTGGGCAAAACTGGCTAAATTTCACGTTAGTTGAATTGGTAATGTGATACTTACGCACAGCAACCAGCACTTTCTTTCCTTGAAATTGTCCATTCCATTCAAACCTCACAGAAGACATAACCTCGGTGTATCATTTGACCTATCTCTGGGTGACAGTGTTGTCGAACATCATGTTCAAACAGCAGGTTTACAACTATGCGTTCCATTGACAAACTATCTCTGAGATCATGACAAAAAACAAAGTTAGATAGAACAATATCAACTCAATGACTTTCTCGATCATGTTTTAAGCGAATACTGTTCATACAATGACGAAAATGAAAGGTAGAAACCTATAGGTCTGCATACTACATGAACCGACTTCAGGAAAAAATAATTGAAATTGTTCACAACTTCATAAGAATTGTCAGTAAAATACGAAGAAAATATAAACTTAAGCAGAGAAAATATATCACAAAACATAAATGTTAAATAAATAATGTTACATCAATAGGGAAACAAAACTATGTAATATTGAACTAAAAGTAAGTATTCTTTAAAAATGTACTACTTTTATAACATAAGTGAAAAAAGTATGATGTAAATAAACATTTAATGTTTATTTACATCATTTCCGAAATAAAGCAAATATTTATTTATTATGTAAGTAACACAGGTTTGAAATACCCTCCAAAATGATTATTATATTGACGCTTTTATGACGTCATTATATAAGACATTCAAATGGCTGTGTAGTTCGTTTTTGTTTCTAATTTGGATTAAAATGCTGTGTAATAACGAATTACATTGATAATTTTTTTATTTATGAAAACATGTCAAAATTTAGGTAGAAAAATTGACTAATTTCAATCATGCAAGGAAACGGATCTGAACTGGAATATCGGAGAAATGCTATAGGTAATGAATTGTCCTATACGTGATGTATTACATTAGTTGCGAGACAGAGGACGCTAAGCTATACCATTGAAGGCTAATGAGCAGAGGGAAGAGATAGGGTAGGAATGGCGGCTGGTTGCTGTGGGGCTAAGAAACAAAAGTTTAACCACCATCATACAGGTCCTTGTTGCAATGGAAACTTTTTTCACCCAAACCCGTATCAACCATCTCTCTATCGAAATGGAATGGTTATTTGTATGGAAATGTGCTTTTTCTGTTTCGATGTTTTGTATTGTCACTTGAACCAATTTGAGACACCTAAAACTCCTAATTTCCCCAACGACAGCTAGTAAGTTCTTTATCTTTTAAATTTACCTGTTGTATTTAGATAGATGTTATAGTATTAATTCATCAAAAATTCTTATATATTTATTAAGAATTACATGTTTGTGAGATAGTCTTGAACTGTTGAAGTGACGAAAGCCATCACAATTACTCGTACAGCTGATTTTACCAAACAAAGACATAGCCATCTTGTTATAATCTCGCTAGCAGTCTGATGGCAAACAGCTGTTTTTTTCAACTTTTCTACGGTTTTCTTTTTTATATGGCCACAACAAAATTTTTTCTACGTAAAATAATCTTTTGTTTACAGAACTATACGATTAAATATTTCCTTTAAACTATTAATATTATTAAACTTGAAAAAACGTTTTTTGAATCAAGATAATTACTTCAGCATAAGTAATTAACTTCATAATCTTTAAAAAGCACAGGAGCTCCACCCTTACAAATTCTGCATAATTTAAACGTTTAGAATGAAGAAAATTCTAACAGACAGACAATATTTTTTCACATCTTTATCAGTGTTGTAAGCTACAATGTGTATTAGACTAAACAGGCTAAATATAGTTTTTTATAGGTTGAAAAGGATACATTTAGTTTCCTTCAAATAATATATTCAGCATAAGTGGAATAATTTCTTTGTTCTTCAAAATGGTTATTGAAAGTTACACTATAGTGCCATATCAATTACAGTGCTTTAGAAGTTGCATACTACTAATATCACATAAGTGTACTGCTGTTAGTATGTGTTTGCTGTTTAGCATAAACCTACTTAATGAAATATTTTTCCTGTGGCCACCAGAGGCATCAAAACTCGATTTTTAACATAATTAGCCCAGAGTTCTAGGTGTAGCTGTTAGTCATGAATTTTGTAAGGCATTTAAATTGATAATAAATTTAATACCAGAAATTTACCTTAGGTGATTAGAATTGAAGGTATAGGCTACAATTACAAAGATGAATCATAACTGAAGATTACAAATTTGTCACTGAAAGAAATGTAATTAAAAAGATGAAAGATTTAATTATAGCTTAAATTTTATAAATTATTATAGTGTTAAAGAACCAAAACTAAATACAATATTCTAAATTTTAATAGTTTAAATGTAAAAAAAAAAAATGTACAAATGATCTTTCAGTTATCTGACATTCATCCCTCACAAATAAATTGGTTAAGTAAAGTTGTAAGTGTAGTTTCCAGAATAGATAAAAATATATTTTTGGTAACAACCTATTGTTGAAACTTTGCAGAATGGATGGCAACTGCTTGTTATGGAGATGCAAGTGTAGAGAAAGATGTTTCAAAAGTCTTCTGTCTTTTGTCTTCAAGTCAGAAGATGAAATGTGGAAGACTTTTGAAACATCGTGTTCTACACCCGCATCTCCATAGCAGGTAGTTGTCGTACATTATACAAAGTATTCATCATGAATACTTTGCCTAAACAGTCTATCAAATAACATAGTTATTTATAGTATATATTACTATTAAAATAATCTTCTATGGTTTTGAGTCTGATTTTGTTTGAAGCAATTTCTTCTTTTTGGCAAAAATATAAAGTAAATTTGCATTTTCAGTCTACCTTCATTATTTGAAAAAGAACAACAAGAAATGGTTATTACTTCACATGATTTGCCCGTAAATATATTGCGACATTAGTGCCATGAAACACAATTCCATGCAAATGGCTGAATCTGATATTTGTGGTGACAGTATCTGTGCTTATGGTATATGAAATTTTGGCTTTATTGCAACAGTAAGTGCTTGTAATATTTTGGGCTTTTGATGTGAAAAGTCAGTTTATTTTAACTTTAAACTATAAGGTGTCAGTTTTTGGAAGAACTATTTGATAGCAATATTTTTCAGACTGTTACATGTGTATGAAACCAGTGGAGAGAATTAAAGTGAATGCATAAACCTTTTTGCATGTTTATTTGATACACAGTATGTTTTAACATTTGTTATCTCTTCTAGTGCCATGAGCACACATCTTCCCCTGTAGAGCATTTTAGTGGGCACATTTTTTAGGGCATAATTTACACAAACATTTTAAGCTTAAGAAATGTGATTTTAATCACAATGACTTGAATTTTATAAAGAAAGATTATAACCTTTCAGACATCCTAGAGTTTTCTGTGCAAAGTTTTAGATAAGTAATGAAATATTAAATCACATTTGTTTGTTTTTTTATTGTGTTTTGGAAATGATTGTAAAACTGGGAAAGTGTTTATCAGTAAATATGTCGGTGAAGGACAAATCTGTCACTTACAAACCATGTACAAATCAAATACTAACGACAGCCTTATTAAATTTCTTGTATGATTAGTGGTGAGGAATTATTTAAATCATGTTTCCGTTGATTAATTAAAGTTGAACACAGTGTTCATTATTAATAAAAATACAAAAAAAAGCATTTTATGTTGCAGTTAAATAAGAGTGGAATAACAGAGTTAATGCATTTATCTTGAGAGCCTGTTTTAGAAGAGAGAAACAGTATTTTCTCTTCAGTCTAAACAAGATGCTTCATGTCATTGAAGTGAAAAATAATTTAAACTTTTAGTTCTTCCATCCAGACAATTATGGTACTGAATGAATGATCATAAGAACTTAAAGATCTTTCTGATATTTGTTTTTTGTATATCAAAAGAAAAATTGAGGTGCCAAAGATATGCAGTTTCTAGTGAACTAATGAAATGCTGCAAGGATTATGAACTAAAAAATGGGAGATATTGAAGCATGGGATCTAAATAAGTAAGTTAACATTTTCTTTTGTGCAAATTGCGTCCAGTGCTTTGAGCTAACTTTATATGACGGTTGTTATGATTTAGTCTGTTGTGAAATTGATGTTAAAAAAAAAAAGCTGGGTAGGTGGGCTAGGACAGCTTTCAAGAAGGATCACATGACCTCTTGACCATATATTATGTGTGGGATGAAATGGTCTTAATGTTGTGGCTAGATGTAAATCCTTTGTTTTTGTTTTTCTCCTTTTCACTTATGCATTCATAATTCTTTGTTCTCAGATAATGGTTAATAAGTATTACAACATAGATTATTTGTTGTAATAGTTTCCTTCAAATTTCATAATGAAGTGCTCTAAATGTTTTTAGACTAAGTATCAATGCTAGACCTTTCATGTGTGATTCTGATTACTGTGTAAATTAATATATTTGGGCAGCAAACAAAATCTGTAGCTGTGTATATAAGGTATGAATGCTGCAAGACTCTGTACTGTGTATGTGTATCAATATGGTATAATAATGATCCGTTTCTTGTACATGTATCAGCATTTAGTATGCTACTGTAACTCTTGTCTTAGTACTATTGTTCCGTGATTTGAGAGCGTTTCCAAGTACTACATTTTTCCATGAGTGTATACATTTCACAAATGTTAGAGCTGTATGATTACTAAAGTTTGCTGATTGATTAATGGTATGGCTTGTTGATTAATTATGTTTGACTAATTAGTTAAACTGAAATATCTTGAAAAAATCAAAAATAATAATGAAACATCTTAATGTTAATAATTCCCCTGAGGTATTTGGAACAATTTCAAACACTAATTTTGTTCTTGATTACATTAATTTTCCATGACACTAATAATTTAAATGAAATCTTGAGTAATTTATTGTTTCATGTGACATAGAAATCGAATTAATTGCTTAGCTTTGATGGGTGTTACACGATATTGGACATTTCCCTGCACCTGTACAAATGTTGTATGATACTGTACTTTTTCATGTGTATGTGTAAAAGGTGAGTGAATACTTGACTTTTTCATACATATATTTGTGTATGATATTGTACTTCTCTCTGCATGTATGTGTGAGGGTTGTAGAATGGTGTCAGGTTTTTTTTGTGAATGCTGTTTTATCTCTAAATTTCTTTGTGCACATGGGTAATACATTGTATTACTGCAGGTTCTTTTCCTGAATGTTTGAGAGGAGGAATACTGCATGTTTTCATTGTTGTTTCTGTATATCATTAATGTTTTAAAAAGTTTTTCATCTTTACAAATATGTTGGAACACATTTTTACTTTGTATTTATGTGATTGAATAAACAATATATGATAGCAGTTTAGAAATTATGTGATTAAAAGGTCCAATATGTAATTAGCTTTAACTATTTATGCATAAACTATAATACATTTTTAGTCAATAAATGAAAATTATTCACCACAATAAGTAGCTTTCATCTGGTTAAAGTTTCAGTGACTATATTCATTGTATATTCATGTATATTCATTGTATATTCTAAATGATAAATTTAGAAATTTAATAACTTGTGAAAAAAAGAAAATCATAATTACATAATCATAATATAAAAGAAATAGTACTAAATTAGGTGGACAATGTATACAAGGACTATACTTTTTTTCACAAGTTATTAAATTTCTAAATTTATCATTTCATCTTATCCCAAATTATTTATTTCATTTTTCACAGTTCTTTACTCTCACATGCAACCAAGCTGTGGTTTTGAATGATCCATTAGGTTCTTTGCCATCAGATTATCATTCTGCTATATTTTTTGTGCACTTGAGATCATTGTCTTGATGAAAAATGAAGCCCTTCCCGTTGTCATGTTCCTCAGAAAATGGTTTGATAGATCAGAATCTGCAGGTGCTTATAAACAATTAAGATGCCATCAGTTTTTATATAATTCACTGTTAGCATGGTCTGAGATACATCTGAAATCCCTCATTTTGTTTTATTGCAAATGTTGTACAATGACTGTGATACTGTTCTTTCTGCTGTCAAACTAATAACTGTTGGTTGTTTCTGAACTATTTTAACTTGGATTCATCTGTGAAGACCATATACTTCTAGCTTTGCTCATAGGATTGATTACCAATAGGCATGAGGAATTTTCCTGATGCATATTTATATGTTCAAACATACTGTAACAACTTTTGAAGGTTCTTGGGTTCACTGATGATGATGATGTGTGTGTGTACATCATGCTCATCTTTCCTGTTCATAGTGTGTCCTTTTCTATGTTAATTTTCAGTCACCTCATACTTTTTTGGCTATTTGTCCATTTCAAAGTCTCCCTTGTTATGGCTGTGTGTAATATGGGCATCTCCCAGTTTGAGTACCATATGGCATTACTTTCTAATCTATGCCCTTTATTCCCATCTCGAAGGAAAATGATTGATTTCAGATTTATTTTTGAATAGAATTTAAAGGTTACTTATTGTATTTGTCATTCTCACATTTCCTCATTGTTTACACTCTAAATGTTTGTTTTAAAAAGTTTTCCTTAATAAGAATGTCGTGTATTACAAAGAGTTAAAGGGAGTTAGTGTTTTGGATGTATTCTAATTTGTAGAAGCTTCCTTTTGGTGGAAAGAAACTTGTAAATCTCACCAAAGGTAAAACAAGAGTTCACAAAAAAAGTCATAATTGGACAAATGAAGTATGGGAGAGGGACATTGATGGTACAGGAAGATAATAGCTACCTGTCCCTCCAAGGATATGTAGTAAGTTACAGTTAATCTTCAGTTCAGTCTCTTTTTTTCTTAATGATAAAAAATGTTGCATTTTCAAAATACCATAACAATATGGAAAGGTTTGGAAAGTCACACTGATGAACACAAAAATAATGTTAGTTTTGGGTTACCTTTTTACCTTTTCAGTTTTGCATAAGCCCATACAACTTCAAAAACTTTTCATACTGAGACTTGTGTAGCCCTAGTTATGGGTTTGAATGGTCCATCTACTTCTTTCCATCATAATGTTATTTCACTGTGCTTATTTTATGCTGGATATAATTGTTTTACTGAAAAATGAAGCCCCTCCCAATAAGTTATGTTCCTTAGGAAATGACACGATGAATCAGAATCTGCCTGTACTTGTTAGTAGTCAGAGTACCATCAGTTTTTTTTAGTTACCATTGACTAAGATACATCCTAAGTCCTGCTAAAATATATTTTTAACAGAAAAGCAATTACTAACATGGGAAAACATGAGGTAGTGTGTGGGTGGAATAAATATATATACATCTTTTTGCATTTATTTTTACACCTGTGCCAAGTGATGGCTATCTAAAGATCTTGAATATATTTGATGAGGAAATCTAAGTATTTCTTTAAACTTATGAAAAAGTTTTAAATAGATTTCTAGAAAAAATGTAATTGATAAATAACTAAAATTTGCTAGAAGCAAGACAGAAAATAACCTTCACGAAAAATATACACAAGAAGTGGAGGAGAACAGTGTATAAAAGTATGGAACAACTTGGATAATAAAAGAAAATTTATACAAAAGATATGGGCAAAAATGAAGGATTTTTCTAACGAAACTATACAATAATGAAAACTACATAAATTGATCTGTGCATCAAATTTGGGAAAATTGTAAATCTTTTCAGTATATATTAATGAAACTATTAGAAATTTAAATCATTTAATAAACTCATAAAAGGATCACAAATCCTTTTATACACAAAATATACACAAGAAGTGGAGGAGAACAGTGTATAAAAGTATGGAACAACTTGGATAATAAAAGAAAATTTATACAAAAGATATGGGCAAAAATGAAGGATTTTTCTAACCAAACTATACAATAATGAAAACTACATAAATTGATCTGTGCATCAAATTTGGGAAAATTGTAAATCTTTTCAGTATATATTAATGAAACTATTAGAAATTTAAATCATTTAATAAACTCATAAAAGGATCACAACGTGATAACATGGTATAAAACAAACCCACAATGAGAACATAACATTACTAGGTAAAGAACTAGAAATACACAAAACGAAAATTAGGGAAGCATTATTAATAAAAAAAAAAAAAAGAAGAAGAAGAGGAAAACCTGATATAAGTATTTGTAAAGGATTTCCTTTTAATTTTCCTTGAATTTTCTCTATCACATGCGACTTCTGTTTAAGTTTTAAAAGCCAACATTTATTCACTTTTACTAATAGATGATGTTTTTCTAAAAAAAGTCAAACATCTTGGCATATAATTTTTGTTTTTTCAGTTGTATAAGAGAAGCTTAAGTTTGATTTAAGCATCTGTCTTAAAATCATTGTGCCACAAAAAAACTAATAAATAATCACTGATTTAGTTGATCTGTTTTTTTCCCTAAATTTTGTTTTGGGTTTAGGTTATTGTTTATTTGTAGCTGTCTTTTTAAACTGGCCATATCTTCTCATCTTTCAGAAATTGTATACTGAATGCCTTATTGTCGTTACCTAAACATAAAATGCTACTTTTCACGAACTTTATATGTTGTATTTTACAATATAATGGAGAGTGAAGTAAATAGGTAGTTAAGGTAGAAATTTGTATTGGTTTATTTCAGGTATATAAACCTGTATTATTAATATTATGAACTAAAGACTGTATTCTTAACCTCAGTTTGGAATACTTGCTATTATAAGCCAGTTAAGTAATGTATTTGGCAAACTAAACCAAATGTGTAGCATGCAGACTTTTTGGTTTTTATTTCTCTTATCAGTTCAGTTTAAATAAGAAATGTTCATTATGTCACACACAAAAATAAAGCTCCTACAATAATGAGCTGCAGTCAGAAGTTTTATCAGTAGTAATTTTATGGATACCCTCATCCCCAGGGGTGGATTAAAGATCAAACAAGCCTTGGATTAGATTTTCTTTTACCAGTTTTATCATGCTGACAGCTATTGATCAAGGTAACAAAGTATGTAACAGTCCTTTTTTTTTTTTTTTATATAGCCTGAGCATGCTGCTTCAATATTCTCTGTTAATCCACCCCTGACTCCACCTCAGGGAAAATCACAAGTTTAGGTTTTTGGTCTTGATACAGCTTGGCAAAATTCACTCTCACTTTAGAGGTACTTGAAAACCGTTACCAACTAAATGAGTATGTGTAGAATCAATATGTGGCTGTCAGTTACCTCATCCCCTTGTTGCTGTATAAAATCAGTTCTTCTATTCTGAAGTTGTTTTATTAGGTGTGTCTAACGACAAAATTTGTATAGGTAGTAATAATGTCTGGTTTTGTCAGTTACTTGAATTTCTACATGTACCTCAAGAGGTTTGTTTTGATAAACTTGAAATAGTAATATATAGGGCTAAATCAGGCTGATTTTGAACCCATTGTTCTCTTTACATGAATAAAAACAAAACAACTTTCAACAATTTTCACAAATATGTTATTTATGACAGTTTGTGTTTATTAATTAAATTGAAGTGTGCATGTTCAAAAATAACAAATTTTCACATTTTTAGTGTTTTTCTTCACAGAATAACATTGCAAGTGCTTGTGAAAACTTGGATTTTGCTTTGATTTATCTCTATGGTTTTGTTAACTAAAATATTTTTATTGGCATGATTCATTTACATTCTCTCTACATTAGTACTTTGTTTTTATCTGTTTCTCTCTGAAGCATAGTTGACCAAAAACACCATTTCTTACATGATGTATATTAAGGAGTAGATTAGGTATAATTCTGTATCCCTGCTGACCGATACACTGTGTAGGTTGATAAATGTTTACTTTTTAACATTTTTGTTCATTTATCTTTATTTTCCTCCTTTCTTCAGAAATAAATGTTTCTAAACTTTTTCAAATCTGCCCTGGTTTCATTTTTGCTTTGTTTTGAAATGCTACTTTAAAAATCACAAACTAAGTTTATCTGTTAGAAAGATTACCACTGCATTTTTATACAAGTGGCTTAAGCAACTATGGTGACCTAGTTTGTATGTGGCACTAAAGAAAATGTGGCACTGAAAGTTTGCTGTGTATTTTTTAGACAGCTGGTAACTCTCTTCACTTCACTTTATTTGAATATGTCATTCACACTAAGTAAATGTAAGGCTATTTGCTCTATTTGTTACTTGATGCATAACATTACAAATGGAGAAACTAATGTTTGGTCTAATAGACACATGATTGTTTTGCATGTAGAGGTATGTGTAATACAGGCAATGGGTTACATTTTTCATACTAATATTGTTCTGTGTTTGACCCAGAAAAGCACAATGGAAAGATAAAATTCATATTTCTAGTGTGTGTGTGTGTATCTCATAACAGTGGTTTCATTTCATTCATCATTTTTGCTGTTGGACAAATAAAGTGTTGGTTTTATGGACTCTCAATCTATTTAACCAATTGTAATAAAATTGATTGTTCATAGCTGTAGGTTTGTTGTTAATCTTACCAAATATATAAATGCAATGTAAAACCAGTTCTTTTGTTGACCTTAGACCTAAGAAACCAAAACTGCCATAGACACAAAATATTCCATTCATAAAGTTTTTATTGAATCTGTGTCTGCTTCTCATTTATCTAAAGACAAACAATGGATATAAGTACAATGAAATCATGTGTGGAAAGTGCATAAAACAAAAAATTAAAAGGTTATTTGTACAGGGTGGCCTGTAAGTCCTTATCCATCCATATATCTTATGTATCCAGTGTATCTGTGTGCTGTCCCTCATTTTCGCTGCATAATATTATGCGACGCCATGTTCTGCGAGACATTTTCAAGTGTAAATGGGCTTATATCAGCCATATTTCTCAGATAAAAAAGAAACAACTTTATAATACATGCATAATTGAATATAACATAATAACATATGGATGGGTAGGGACTTACGGGCCACCCTGTAGGTTTCTCATTCATTCTGTCTGTTGGTGAGTGAAATGAGATATTTATTTACAAAACTATATTTTGTGATCCTCTGGCACAAGTAAACATGCTGACATGGAAAGTTTCTTATTTCAAATATACCTGCTAATGGTATTTTATTTATGAGAACACCATTAAAATTATATAAACATCAAGCAGCTGCTATATGTAAGCAAAATCCAGTTCCTATAAGTGATGGTACCCATACTTGTCTAGCCATTATGTTTTTTACTTGTTTAGGACATTGACACTTCTGGAACTTTATTATATAACACGTTTTCAAACTGTGCACTTGTTGTTTGCAAGTTGTTTTAACTGGTATAGGAATCTGGAATGGTTTGTAATGGCATTGATTAAACTCTTTTGTTTTATACAGATGACTGAATAGTGTTTTTTATTTATTATAATTGGTACACCTAGCTTAATTAACTTTTTTTTAAGTGAAAGAAAAAAAATTGAGCATTTGAGCTTGGATAGCTCATGATAATGTAACACACACACACACACACACCTTTTTTCTTTTTTTTTCCAAAAACCTGTTTTGTTTATTGGATCTTTTTATTGGCCATGGAAATAGTCTGTGGTATCTATTTAATCACTGAAAGGTCTGAATTGGAACTGGTACGAAATCATTGTCATGAAATTAATTTTAACTTCCTTTTTTTCTTGTATGGTGTATGGTTTCTTAAATAAAGTTGATTTGAAGTTTTTATATGTTTGTATCACGAATTAAACTAGTAAACTGTGATTTTTTAATTTGTTTTATTAAATAAATTGTAAGTAAGTCAAACATATAGGGTGTATAGTCATTGTTTCTTTTAGCATTTTAATTATGTTTTTGTTTTTGATGGGGTGAGAATGGAGTATATAATAAGTAGACCTCTGACAAATATAAAATTTGTACAATTCTTTGTTGAGATAGAACTTCAAAGTTTGGTTTTTTTTCATTGAAGTTTGCAAAATGTTAGCAACTCCAATAACAATAACACTTTATTTCCTTCTCTAAACCCAGCATTATTAACAAATATTACTTAAATTTAATTGTATTCTATAAATCCTCAAGTTACTTTCATATGAAGTTTCCTGTTATTTATTTTTCTTGTTTTAGTAACTCGTCACTGAGCGTGTAAACCACGTATTTCTAAATTAAATTATATAATACTTTTCATATGATAGCTTGCACAAACCTTGGAAATACAACAGTTATTTAGGTCACTTTACAAGCATTGTTGTATCATAGACACAGATTTAAGCTTTCCATTTGTGCATTAATTGTATGTTTATAGCAGTGTATCAAGTACTTCTTATGCATATATCTTTGAACACATTCTAAACAACCCATATCTTCTAATATGAAATGCTTACTACATGAGTTATCATTTATTTTTTGTTTTTTATCTGATGAATGATGTACAAAATTCAGAATATTAATTTTTCTCAGAGGAGTAATGCTTATGGAAAAATGACTTTTCAATGAAAGATAGTATGTTGATTGTTATTAAATATTCAGCTTTTGGTTTTATTTAAAGCAGTGTTTACTAAATACAGAAAAAATATTTAGTTGTTGAAAATAAAATGTATCTTTCTGCAAAATTGGAGCTCAGATCTGAAGAAGGTATAACATTTTTTATAAAGTAAATGTCTAGCCTTAGGAGCATACGTAAGACTTCATGGTTGACATACAACAAGATATTAACTGATAATGTGTTCTAAAGATGGCTGGTGTGGATATTACATCTTTAATTAGAATAAAGCACAGAACAACATTTTGACCTTCTTAGGCCATCTTCAGATTAATAAAGAGGTTGAAATATTGTTCTGCTCTTTATTTTAATTAAAGTTTTAATACCAACACCAGCTGTCTTAAGAATACATTTTTAATTCAAGTGAGTTTCTCATCATCAGGATATTAGCTGACAGTTAAATGTACACATAATAAAGAAATGTTTAGCTGTAGTTTGAAACATTGAGTTGAATCTTCTGAAATGGTTATCTCAGGCAAAATACAGTTGCTAATTGATAGGAAGAATTTTAACATTACAGTATTATTGTATTCCTTATTTCATCCTGTAGAATAGCTTGTTTATATACCATTGCTTGCAAATTAAAAAATTTTCTTTACTCATTCATTAATTAGCTAGGCTGCTTATTTTGTTTTACCCACCATCGTGTTTAAAGTTAAACACATGTGACCTGACTCGCATATGATTGAATACATGGTATAAAATTCGTATCATTGGTATAAATGTCTCTACCAGCATGATTATTAATTTTTATTTCATTCCTTTTAATTCATGTTGAACTTTTCTTTTCTTTTTTTGCCACACCTTTTATTTCATGCCTAAGGTGTTGCTGATTAGATTTGTTTTGTAACAATACACAACAGACTGAATAATTCATCCATAACAGAGTTAATTGATTACATGATATGATTGTAAATATGTACTATAGTGGTCTCTTATTGAACCAAAGAAATCACTGTTTAATGATACATTAATAAAAAACAAAACATTTTGTGTAAAGCTGATTTCTAATAAGGATTTAATACATTTCAATAGACTTAAATATTTTCATTAACAATACTTTCTACTTTTGAGAAAAAACATTTATTAAAGTAACTTCTTGTGTAATTTTTATAGCCTTTTATTTGAAACAGAAAACATTTTTTTTCTTCATGTGATTTTTAATATTGTTTTATTATTGTATCAGTTTGGTATAGTTTTAATTTTTGTGGATTCAGTGTGTTATAAATTAATCTTTTCATGTGTTTGATATAAGGTTATTATTATAGAGACCTGAGCTAAAACTATGATAACTGAATTTAATTCTTACTGTATTTTTAAATTAGTTACAATAATACAAATCTTAGCATTATAGTTAGTGTTTAGAACATCTAATTCAATAAAAAACAATTTTATAAATTAGTTTGAAAATTACCATAGCTTATATGAATACTGCAGCACTTCCATTTCAATCATCTAATTATCATTACTTACTTAAGAGTATGAACAGTTTAACAGAGGGATCATATAAAAATTTTAATGTTGTTTTTTAATTTTTTATAATCCTTGTGAAGTTGAGTACATTATTGATATTTTTGTTTGAATTAAGTCAGTTATGTAAATTGTGGTTTATTTTTAGCCCTCTTTTTGTTACCTGGAAGATAGGAAAAGATAGAAGATTGAGGGGTTGTATTGGGACCTTCAACTCCATGAACCTACACTCTGGACTCAGGGAATATGCAGTGACAAGGTAAGTGCAGTTGGAAATAGATACAAGATATGTTGACATTTTATGATTCATTTGACTAGTAGAAATGGCCACTATATGGGTGGCTGTTTGTTTTAGTAATTACTAATCATAGTATTCATACCTCATTGAAAAAAAAAATTGAGAAAAGGTGAACATTTCTTAAAATAGGATTTTTTGCTGGACAGTGCTGCATGAGAAAAGTGTTTAGATTGTACTGTTTAGTTATATGCAACTCATTACATTAAAATTATTTAATGTACATAGCTCAATTTTCATAAATTTTACTAATATAAACTGTATTTTTTATGTTAAAAGTGGTAATGTTTATTGAAAATATTTTTATTAATTTCAGTATATTTAAAAATTACTTTAATGAGGATATAATCAAACACATGCAGTCTTAATTGAAATTATGTGTTTGTTGAGAGGAGAGTAATTTTATAATATTGTGTTCTATTGTGAAAAATGGTTGTTTCATCTATTAGTCATTTTTCTAATTGTCTAAATCTTAAGTACCCAAAGTGTTAAATTTTTATGGATTGTTTTTTTAATGGTGCTATTCAATAGATGGCACAGGAATTTTGGCTACTTACATAGGAACTAACATATGGGTTATGTACATTGTAGTAAGTAGATTAGTTTCAGATATGCCAGCTGATTTTTTTTTATCTTATTACACACAGAATAGAAACATGTTGAGTTTGCAAGTTAATGAATTGGTCCTTGTGCTTGAAAGGTATTTTCTTACATCTACTTTTAGTGATGATAATATTAAAGTAAATAATGGCCAGTGCATAACTAAGAGTTAGGTTTCATGACAAATGTTTATGCTATATGAATGACCTGCAATAATGCATTACTGTCTTGTAAGAGCTTGGTAAGTGGTTGCTTAGTTATTGGTAATAAAAAAAAAATCATTGGTCACATTTTGTTTGAGTTTTAAAATATTTTGATCTGACTACCATTTGTTTTTATCTTTACCTTCCCTTTCACATTTAGTCAGAGAGAACGTTTCATTATGCTTTCTGTTTCATTTTAGTTTTAGATAACTTAAACATTTTACTGGAACTATTTTTGCTAAGAGTATCAGTATAATTTATTAACTGATGTATTATGTTGTTAACCACTTGTTTTGATTGTTTTTGGCTTATTGCCAGACTGAGTGGGAAGAATGAATATGTAGTTGATTTGAATGGACTGGATAGATGGAAATGTTTTTTTGTTGTTTTTTCTCAATTTTTAAAAAGGTATATATATGTATATACAATCTTTTATTATTGCAACTTAGCACCTGTGTCTGAAACAGTTTTACATTAATTGAAAGGTTACAAAATATTTAAGATCTTCTGGAAGGTTACCAGTCCAAGTAGTTCACATAATACATCTTCGTTTTGTTTATTTGTCTGTTAATAGTGCTTTAAAGGACAGTCGTTTCAGCCCCATCAGTCGGGATGAGTTTAATAAGCTTCATGTCTCTGTCTCAATTCTCCGACACTTTGAAGATGGACAGGATTACTTAGACTGGGAGGTCAGTTAAGAGTAATAAGTGTAAAGAACCTCATTATTTCTTATGTCTCATGTATGTATGTGTATATGTTTACATTTTGGCCCATATTACATCTAATCAGGAAAGATTAAAGATTAGCCTGTGTAAAATGTGTTAACATTTAGTAGGGTAATTCACATGCTAAATAACACAAAAATCATGTGATCATTGATTGATATTTTGGAGTAATGTAGTCATTAGAGAATGATTGTTTTCTAACCATTTCCCTCTTTGCTATAAGGTATTAATAAAATTCTATTAAAAATGTCTTATTCTCTAGCAACATGACAAACTTTATATCAGCTGCATGTATTGTAAGGAATTTTCATGTGTAAGAGTTGCTAATGAAGTCACGAGTTAACAATGGATTTTTAAAGTTCTAAAGATCCAATATTATAAGAAGTGGGACTTGAACAGTAGAGACCTACTACACAATATGCCTAATATTGCAAACAGATAATAATTGCAATTTGCACACTTATTCCAGGTCACATCACAACATTCACTGTTCATGACAATTAAGAGAAATAGCTCCTAGATCACTACTGTCTTTCATATCTCATCTGTTGTAATGAGCCCTGATATTAGGAGGAAGACCTTGTTTATATTGGATGTTGCAGATGTAACTGCAGTTGGCACACTATAACATTCTTTTTTATTTTCATTCATATCTTTTTAGAAGTGTGTGCTATAATAGAATAACATATACATTGGATTCATTAAACAATATGAAATAGATAGTGCCTTTACTACAGCTTCACAAATGATATATTTATATTGCATGCAGAAAATAACCAAATTCTTTTGATACTGGAATTATGCATGTTATTTTAATTATATGTTAACAGTGGCTAAACATCTGGAAAACTAAGAAAAACTGCAGAAAATCATTAACCCCTAGAAACATGGGTAGGTCAAAGTGTGCATGTCAAAGCCTTTTTGGCAAGGTCATATTCAGAATTTAGTTAAAAACTATTATCATTGTATTTCAACTAACTGGGCATCAGGATATAGTTTATAATTTATATTTTAATATCATACAAGTTCTTGATTTCAAAAATAAATATTTAATAAATTCTCAACCTACACTTCTTTGCTCCAAATTGTCCATTTCAGATTTTACTTCTACATCTACGTGAGTTGAGAGCACCACCAGTTGCATATTTATGCTAAACCATAAATGTAAATTTAACACCTCTAATTTTCTTGTTTCACTGATATATAAACAAGAAAATTAGAGGTTACACTGAGATATAAACAAGAAAGTCAAACCTATATATAATGATGGCCCCATCTTATCTCATCCTGCCTTTCAAAAAATGTAAAAAATTCTCTGACATTTGCTATTGGATAATTTATAACCAATAGTTGGGCCAGGTTGTTCTTTATAAGATTCATTAGGATGCTAGGTTTTTTATGTACCAGATTAGGAAATATTTAGCCTGAGTTTCATTGTTTGCCTTTGGAGTATTCAAATATGCTGATAGAATTTTAACTTATTTATAACTTGGATAGAAAACCAGTTAAATTGTAGTTGTTCCTGACATTATATTTTGATCTGTATGATAATGTTTAGTTTTCAAATTGCATATTTAAAATCAATTATTTAGACCATCAACACTGACAACAACAAAAATTCCAAGTCTGTGTATAAGTATTGAATTTCATTTTCTTTTACATATTTTATATTTATTGTTGTAAAAGTAACTGAAATATAAAAACTAGGATTAACGTTATTATGCTAGTTGAGAAAACTTAAATGAAAAAAAAAAAAAGCTCAGTATCCTAGTATGCACTCCACGTGAGGCAAGACACAGTCTCCACGTGAGGCAAGACACAGTTGTAACTCAGTTGTTTGTACAAAGCTGCCTAGCAGTGAAAAATTCCATTTTCCATACTGTCATGAAAGTTACTTTTTTTTTTTTACAATGTATAGTGAATTAAAATATATTTATGGATGTGTCAGGCTAAGGATACTTCTACAGTAGTGTTTGTAACTTGTTGGTGATAAACTTGATAAATGAACAGCATGCACTTTGCTTATTTTAAAATAATATTTTCAAAACAAGTTAATTGTATGTACAAAGATTCTTTATGCTATATACATATAGGTGTATTTTAAATACTGTACAGTTCTCTTCTTTCTTGTCAAACGTCCACTTAGGCCAGTTCAGTTGCTTCAGAATTCAGTTGACAAACCAAACTTTTTTTTTTCTGTTTCTGTTGCTAGACTATCCGTATATAGTTTTCTGTTGCTAGACTATCCGTATGTAGTTTTCTGTTGCTAGACTATCCGTATGTAGTTTTCTGTTGCTAGACTATCCGTATGTAGTTTTCTGTTGCTAGACTATCCGTATGTAGTTTTCTGTTGCTAGACTATCCGTATATAGTTTTCTGTTGCTGGACTATTCGTATATAGTTTTCTGTTGCTGGACTATTCGTATATAGTTTTCTGTTGCTGGACTATCCGTATATAGTTTTCTGTTGCTGGACTATCCGTATATAGTTTTCTGTTGCTGGACTATCCGTATATAGTTTTCTGTTGCTGGACTATCTGTATATAGTTCACTTATTATCATTGAGTTACAGAGTTGTATCCTGAACTTCCGATACTTGTCTGCTTTTTCATATTTTGGCCCATTTCCAAATCATCTGCTTTTTATCAAAGTCCACATGCACAGGTTCAATGTTTTAGAACACCCTTTGATGGAATGTATTGTTCTCCTAAAATGTCAGAAAACTATCAATCTTAGTTTAACGTATGAGCTATTTGACCCTTTTTTTTGTTTGTATGCAGCTTTTTATACATCTATTGCTTAGGCCTTCTAGAAATTTCTATATTCTCAACACCAATATATTGCACATAACATTTGGTAGCTTTGGCATCAGTGACTTAAAAACACAACTACTACTAATTATCTACTTTGAACCTTCTTATTATAAAAAAAAATCCTAAATAATCATGGAAAAAAATTCTAATTAAACTGATGACAAGTTAGATCTGACCCTCCTATGTCTTCATCTTCCCTGGTGGTCTTTGTCTTCCCTATATGTTGAACAGGAATGTCAGCAAGCATCACTTAAAGCTGCTTTCAGTATTTGAGTTTCAGCTCATTGCTGATAAATGACAAACCTTTAGCTTGTAACTCTATCTTGACTAACTTCGGATCTTATTACAGTTTTGGACTTTCAGCTGATGTATTTGACCATGCCAAAAGAGTCACAGATTAATTTATTTTAATCCTCCCTAAAATAATTTTAATTTGAGGATAGACTGGTAGAGTTTCTGATAAGTAATAAAATCTAAACAGATATATGTGTGCCCAACAGTTGATATTGCTGGCATACAAAAATATGGCTAATGAAAAAGGGGGAAAAAATTGGTCTCGTACATTAATTTACTGTAATCCTAATCTGTGATGATGAGAAAACCCACTTGCAGAGAAAAATATATATGTAAAAATGGCTAGTATTGGTTAAAAAAATTTTTATGTAGAGGAGTGAACAACATTTTGATCTTCTTCTGTCATCGTCAGGTTCACAAAGAAAGAGGTAACTGACCGATAGCTGACCACATATTTGAAGGGGGTTGTGTAATTGAGTGTAGGAATGTAGAAGGCATGCTTAGATGTTTGATTATATTTATTAATATAGGTATAAAGGTGCTCCTTTGTATTGGTTTATTTTAGGCTTGAGTTGTTGTATAAGTAAGGCTTCTTTATTTAGTATTTGGGTGTTTTTTATAGTTATGTTGTGTTTATTTGATTTGCAATGTTTGGAAACGTGTGAAAGTAATTTTATGTTCTTTGAATCTGGTTTCCATTTTTCTACTTGTTTCTCCAATATAGAAGTCGTGGCAGTTATCACATTGTATTTTATAAATAATGTTGGTGTGGTGTTTGTCAGTGTATTTTTTACACAGTATAGTCTTTAGTTATGTTCCTAGTTTTTGAATAAATTTGGTATTAACTGGAATGTGATACTTTGTTACTAGTTTTTGCCAAATGTTGGTTATTTTTCTGCTGATGTCAGGAATATATTGTATGCAGCAGTATATGGTTTCGTGATTTTTTAATTCATGGGATATATTTAATTTTGCTAGTTAATTTTGCTTTTTATCTGGGTGTGTGCGTATAATGTTTTCTACGGTTTGCAGGCTTCAGCAAGATAGCTTTAGAATTCTATATTCGAGACCCTAACCCATCAATAGACATTTCCAACAACCAGTTAGCAACCATCATAGAATTCACCACAATGAAGATAAACTTCATGTTCAACAACTACAACAATATACAAACAAATGGCCTAAGCATGGGCAACCCAGTATCACCAGTTTTAGCCAATATTTTTATGACACAAGTTGAAACACAAGCAATTAACACAACATTACATCTACCACTACACTGGTACGGATAAGTAAACAACACAATTATGGTATTCACATTTACAGAACACACACTTAATTTTTTCAATCACATTAACGCTATACATCCCAACATTAACTTCACATGTGAACAGGAAGAAAGCAATCAAATATCATTTCTTAACCTCAAAATTACAAGAACCGATATGTAATTTAAAACAGAAATCCATCAAAAAATCACCCATACTGGACTATACATTCCTTGGGAGTCAGCAGATGAAACAAAACATACTAAGAAACCAAATAAACACAGCCATAAAACTATGCTCACCAGGTAAAATTAACAACAAATTAGACAATACAAAACAATACTTCATTAACATCAATAAGTTTCCTCCACAAACTGTAGAAAACATTATACGTACACACCTAGACAAAAAGTAAAATCAACTGACAAAAGTAAACGTCCCACGAATTAAAAAATCGTGAAACCATATACTGCTGCATACCATATATTCCCGACATCAGTAGAAAAATAACCAACATTTGGCAAAAACTAGTGACAAAATATGATATTCCAGTTAATACCAAATTTATTCAAAAACCAGGCACAAAACTAAGGTCTATACTATGTAAAAACTACACTGACAAACACCACACCAACATTATTTATAAAATACAATGTGATAACTGTCATGACTTCTATATTCGAGAAACAAGTAGAAAAATGGAAACCAGATTCAAAGAACACAAAAAGTCACCTTCACATATTTTCGAACACTGCAATTCAAATAAGCACAACATAACCATAAAAAATGCTGAAATATTGAATAAAGAAACAAACATAAACAAATGCAAAATTAAAGAAGCCTTACTTATACAACAACTCAAGCCTAAAATAAACTGAGCACCTTTATACCTACATTAATAAATATAATCAAACATCTAAGCATGCCTTCTACATTCCTACACTCAACTACACAACCCCCTTCAAACATGTGGTCAGCTTCCGGTTAGTTACCTGTTTCTTTCTTTGTGAACCTGACAATGACCGAAGAAGGTTGAAACGTTGTTCGCTCCTCTACATAAAACATTTTCTCAACCCATACCAGCTGTTTTTACATATATATTTTACTGTAATCCTGAGTAAAAGAATTTCAAGTACTATGGCTGTTGAGGATTCTTTCTTGTTTTATTCATGTTTTACTTGTATGAGCACAAACAAAACAAAGAGTCATTCTTACCCTCAGTTTTCTTCCTTTCTATTAACAGTGATCTTGTGAATATAAGAGTATGTGCTTTCTTCTTTCTTTGGTTTTATAGTTTTCTGACATTTTCTTTGGTTCTTGAGGTTTCAGAAATGTGGTAGTGCTTTTCATGACTGTTTTTAGCTTTCCTTGTTCTCTTTTCAGGCTTTCAAGTCTTGAAGTTTTTATGGATATGATTCTATTTTTGGTTGTTTTGTTCATCCTGAAGTTTTTTTGGTTTTTTTTATGGGGGGTCATATTTTGTAACTATCCTTCTCAGTAGCAAATAAAATGAGTTTATTATTTCTCTTGAAGTATTTGACTTTCCATTGGGTTCTTTGGCTAAGGATGATATAAACCTCCAGTAACTTCATATGTCCCCTTCCCCAAGATTATGATTATTTTTAAAACTTCTCTAATTTGTGATAACTAAAAACCAACTTGAAGAAACATGTATTGTAAAGATGGTTGGTATGGGTATTAGAAACCTTAATTAAAATACAGAACAATGTTTCAACCTTCTTAGGTCATCTTCAGGTTGACTGAAGACAGATTCATTGCTTGTGTCTCTCATTTTAGTTACAGACTTGAAGGTGGAGGCTTCAGACATTCACATTTGTGGATTTTCATGATAATGTATGTTTTTTTTTTCTTTTCTTGACTTGGTTATCATGAATGTTTCTCAATTTTTCTTACATGAAAACACTTGTATGATAGAGTAAGTGATAACTTGAGTTGTTTGGTCTGTAAGTGTGCATAGAAGAACTGGTGATTTAATAGCTTAGCTGCTTAACCTTTTATATGTTGAAAAGTTAATGTGCTGGTGATAGTTAATAGAATCTTGCATTCTTGTATCTAATGAAACTTTATTTTATGTTATTGCCAAGTTAACTATAAAATAATGAATAAACTTCTTTGTTAAGCTTTGAGTGTTCAAAACCAATTACCTATCGGCAATAAATCACTTATAAACTTTCTTTATACTTTTATAACAACTTAAGATCATTAATCTGAATGTTTATTTTTAATTTGTAATCTAATACATTACAGATTGGAATTCATGGTATTCGTATTGAGTTTACTTCAGACAAAGGCTCCAAACGAACAGCCACATATCTTCCTGAGGTTGCTCCTGAACAAGGTACTTATCTGTAAAAGGTTCTCAGTACTTTTGGCCATGATTACCTTAACTGTATGTTCTTGAAAGGTTTTTTATTATGTATCTACTTTGAACACTAGCTTTCTCATTTGGAAGACATCTATTTGCAGAACTTTTGTGATTTTGATATTACTAGTGGTTTTTGGCATATTGTTTCTTTGTAATTTTATTATGTAATACATTTTTTTTCTGATTTTTGATGCCATGTTTTAATATCTTGTTAACTTGTATAATTTTTGTTAACTTTCAAGAAGTCTTTATGTAATTTTAGTTGATTTGTATAGTGTTCTTGATTAAGATGGTGTATTAATAACATAAACATTTATTAATTTTAGCTTTATGGAATATTCAAAATGAGAATGTATCTCAACTTTTAGACTAGAAACTGCTTGAAAAGGAAAATATTAATTGTAATGAAAACATTTTGGGTTATTAGTGAGATTAGAGACCATGTTGAACTGATAGTTCGAAGTTGTTCATAAATATTGTTCACTACATAAATTTGCAAATTCATTGAATTAAGTAGCTTTACGTTGAACAGTATTTTGGTGACATATTTAGACCTAAATTATAGTTTATTTAGAAAAACTGTCTCAAATTCGTTATGTTGAAGAGATTACTAGTTTTACATCGTGTAAAAGAAAGAAAAGATTCCATTGTTCGATTCATTTATATGCAAAAGGCTCGTTTTGAAAATTTACATAGAAGAACAAGCGTTTACCTTCTTGGTCATCGTCAGGTTCACAAAGAAAGAGGTAACTGGTTAACTGGTTAACCTGGCGATGACCGAAGAAGATTGTTCGCTAATGTGTTTTTCAAAAACGAGCAATATAAATCTCAACAAGTGGGTTTCTCGTCATCACTGATTATTGTTCGATTCAATTGAAGATTTTTTTTATACAAGAAACTGCTTTTTTTATTGATCTATTTGTATCTTTTTAGATGCTCTAAATATGAGTGTGGAGATGGGGTGGGGTCAAAATGTGCCTTCTGAGATCTTTATACAATTTTATACTAATCATTTAATTAAAGTACTTTATTCGCAATGTATGCCAATAAACTAAGTATTAAACCATAATTTATGATTCAAGTTTTTTATACTGTTTAAATAATAACCCTTTTTACATTTAGCTCATGTGATTTGTGGGAAATGTGTTGCAAATTTCACTTGTGTAACAATATATGTGGTAACTCTGAGGTTTCTTAACATATCCTCTCAAAAACTGGAAAGTTTTGTTAAAGATCATAAGTACCTTCTCACAAATAATGACATTATTATAATTAAGTGTTTATCATTAGAATGTTGTTTATTTATTGTGGTTACTTGTGCTCAAATTCTTGACAAATGAAGTGGAAGGTGATTTTCATTTTAAGTATAAAAATATTTTATTCATCATATAGTTTTCATATTTCATTTGCATAATCTCTAGAATCTCCTAAAAGACTAAAGTTTTTTAAGGTAAATATTTCCTTCCCTGTAGTTTTTCACTGCTAACAGAGGGATGTCTAGCACAATAGGCTTTCTGTAGCTTTGTATGAAATTTAACTCACTAAAAAGTGTAAATGGCCTATCTTATCTTTTGGAGGTCAGTCAAGATGATAGAACTGTACAAAGATAATTTGCCAAGTCTCATGTTTAGAAAATTTAAAAATAAATGGAAGTGACTCTTGCCATGAAAATTAATTTACCTTAACAATGAAATGTTATGAATAGTTACAATACTATTGAAATGTAAGTTTAGGAATTTACTGAAGAAAGAAATGTTCATAATACTGTGTCTTTGTATCCACAGTTGTAAATTTTAGATCTAAAAAAATCCCACAAAATTTTGTTGCAAATGTTTTTAATTGTGAGGAAACCTTTTTTATGAAAATGCCTGAGATCACACACAGAAAAACTTATCAGTTATAAACAGTCTCTCTGTATTTAAGGTGTTGTTATTTTCTATGTCGTATACATTTGAGGTCTTTATATATCTTTCATTATGTTAAAAGTTATCATTTTCATTTAGACTATAAATATTGGAACAAAATATTGGTTACTGCATATTCTGTAAGATCTACTATATACAAGTGTATCTTTATAAAATGTAAACCTGTAAGCCTGACATGTATCCTAATTTATTCAGGTTGGGATCGAATCCAAACAGTTGACTCCCTACTGAGAAAAGGAGGCTATAAAGGAATTATAACCAATGAAGTGCGTCGTTCTGTCAGACTAACTCGCTATCAAAGTGAGAAACTTACTGTAAGTTATACTGAATATAAAGAGTACTGGAGAAGCCGGCTGCTAACGGTTTCTTCACGCTAGCATCTTTTATGGGCTAGCGTGAAACTAGCAATGCACTTCTTCATCTGGCCTAAGCCTTGTGTAAATGAACACTTTCAAACATACAATAAAAATAATGTCCCAGTGCCTCTTCATAAGAAATTTTGTTTTTTGATTTGTTTCCATGGTTCTTCTGTTTAGATAATTCAGAAGAAATTTGGATATGTTTTGCAGACTTACTAGCTATCAGTTTTAGTAAATATAGTTTATAATGTGGAAACTTGTTTTTCTTTAAATTATAATAAATTAGTTTGAAAATAATTAATTAGATACTTTAGTAAAAGTAAAGCATCAGGATTTTAGATCTCATGAATTTTTATTTTTCGTTAAATTTTACACAAATGAACTTAACATATCCATGATTTTATTTATGACGTGATGTTTGTCAATTTGATTTTTACACTTAATTCTGCTATATATGGTATTCTACATTGCTTTAAGTACAATGAATAACTCATAATATATTTTTTCATATTAAAAGTATAGTGTTTTTGTTGTGTTTGTATTATCAGTTGTTTTATCTAGTATGTTGTAAAATCGAAGCCCATTGTGAAACAAATGCTTTCTAAAAGTTTAAATTCTTTCTAATAAAAAAGCCTTTTTTTTTCAAAGGTTATTAAAGTCCTGAAAAGTAATGCTCTGACATAATCATGAGGCTGATATATAAAAAATAAGATGCACATAAAGAAAAAAGAAAGAAAATAAATGCCATGGTTTATAACATTGACAGAAAACAGGGCTAAATAGGTGTTATGTATTTTTAAGATAAATAGTATTTAGCCTTGTTTTCGCTCCAATTTTTAAACCTTGGTCTCATTTTTATATCAGTACTGAAATTTGAAATATATAGTTTTCTGTAAACATGAATGTATTCATGTTTATTTCAGTTATTGAACAAACTTATTTAATTTGTCTTGCATTAATTGTAACTGTGCAAGACTTTCACATGTTATAGTTCAGTCATTGTGTTTTTTTTTTTTAACAAGTATTAAAGTTGATATTTACTCAAATATCTTGAGTACAAACAAATCTTGACATTCAGGACTTTAAGTTTCATGATGTTGAAATCATATGCATTTTATTTAAACTGAATATTATTAAAACATTATAATTTTTTTCTTAGCAAAGCATTTTAAAGATTCAGGCATAATTGTTGATAACAAAAATGAAAAGTTGTTTGTTTGTAAACAAATGATGAATAACAAAAAAGAAAATTTCACAATCTCTCAAAACAAAAAATTGTAAAATATGAACAACAGAAACAGTGTGTTTTATTTACTATGGTGGTGTTCAGTATTGTTGTACTTAATTTTTTTTTAATAGCACATTGATATTTAGTGATCTCATTTTATGAAAAGGTTTGTAATTATGTATAATTCTGCAGTATGCTGATAGTGGTCATTTCCAAGGCTATAGGTATGTCTTGTCCACACATCTTCCATCGTCACCTAAGAAAACCGAGCCACCAGTCTTTCACATTCTGACATCAAAAAAGTCCTAGCTTTGACATGCTTTTAGAGCCATAGGCATTTTCAAGCTGGACATTAAGGGGCCATTTAAAAAGTTGCAATTATTATTTAAAAAATATGAAGGCAGTAGTTTGGTCCTGTGTGGCATTATCTATGTGGTGGAGTTGTTAGGTCATGGCTTGGATGGTGTAACATCAAACTTTTGTGAGGTTCCCCAAATATCGAGAGTTTAATTAAGCAGCATTTTTGTAGAGTGTAGAATAAAATGGACTGTGGTTAATCTTATTGGTAACTGTGTTCTTTAGGAAACTGTAACCTTTTCTTATTCAGCTAGATAAATTCAGGAGTTTTTATCTCTTTTTACCAGTGTTTGACTGCAGTCCAAAAATAATTAAGAGTTAGTCACTAATATTCAAATGTGACACTAAATTTTTTTTGTGTGTGTATTGTGTTAGCAGTCAGAAAGGTAATAAAATGCAATAAACCTGGTTAGATTAAAAAAAAACCAAAAACAGATTCATCATGGCACGTGCTGCCATATGCAGTATTGAAAAACTGTACAATACATTGTTATTTGAGCTGTGGAACTAGTAATTATGTTCATGTAATAGTGAACATCTGTGTAGGACTTATAAAGTATGAAGCTGAATGTGGTATAAATTACAAGAACAACCTAAAATTTATAATGGACAGATGAATTAAAAAGCCTGAATTATATACTTAACCTCACAGTGGTATAACAGTTATACTTAAAACAATTTGTATGTCTTGAGCTACAAAATAATTGTTATTTTGGGAATGCTTTAAACAAGCAAATAGTATTCACTGTCAGGTCTGCATATTTGATAGAGTAAGCATTAGTTTTAAAAACTACTGAATGACTTGCTACAAGTATTGTTCTCTTTCATGAAGGGAATACTTGTACACTGCCCATTTGTTACCCTTATGTTTGACAGAATATTTGTTGTGAAGAATAAGAGAAAACCTAATTACTGAAATATTTTAAACTTGTACCTTTCCAGATAAACAATTGTTGAAAATAAGTTGACCAGTGTTCATGAACCATGTTCCCACTAAAGACATTGTTCTTTACTAAATATTTTTCTATGATTTCACATTTGATTACTAACATGCTACCTGTCAGTGGTGAGATTTGTAGAGTTGTGTTCGAGCCATTATGTCGTAAGTTGTCAGATGTTTTAAAAAAGGAACAAGTGAAGAAACTTTTTTTTTTCAAATAAATTGTAAACATCATGGATAAAAGTTAAGAAAAAGTGTTGTCCATGTTACATGTTAAATCATGATTTTGTTAGTGAATACCAAGGACTGTAGATCCTAGCTAGTTTTGTTGGTATTTGTTGCTTGAATATCTAAAAGTGCTTCTCTGTAAACATTAATGAAGACATATAAACTAGCAAAAAGCTTAATTAAATTTTTGGAAGACATTTTGAGGAATAATTGATAAAACTGCTAGAGTGTGAAAGTGTAAAATGGGTATAATATGTATGAAGCCTGCTTTGTTTTCACCAATCTGAATATATTGTGACACGTTCATATAAATATTGTCATTCCAAATATTTCAAGTGTAACCTTCAAAAGAGAGATACCTGCATTACTTTAGCCTTGTAGTTTGCTATTTTTTTACAGTCATCAGTGCTCTTACTTACAAATTGTATTTTGAGTGTTTTGATGTAGGATTTTGTTTTTGCATATCCATGGTAGTGCGGTTGCAATATTTTTTGTAACTTTAACTAAATTCAAAATTGCATTGTATCAAAATGAGTGAAAAGGTTGAATCTCTTTTTTTTTTTGTTATTTCTTAATTGTTTTATTTGTTGTTTTCAGCTAAATGTTAGGGTTTTCTCTCTAAGGTAGCTGATTTGCTTTACTGCTTACTATCTTTATACTGGAAAAAGAAAAGTGTGTCAAGGTACTTAAGGCTTAGAACTTGTTATACTTGGTAACACTAGATTTGATGATATTTGTTTGTTCTTACTCGTGTATCTGTAGGCAAATGCCAAATACCATATTAAAATTGTGGGAAGGAAAGTATCTTTACCATATTTATATGCAAAAACGGCTCGTTTGGGTTTCAACCCAAACGAGCTTTTGTTCTAAATTCTCAACAAGTGGGTTTCTCGACATCACTGATTATCTTTACCATACTCTTGTTTTTGAAAGCAGTATTTATTTTCAAAATACTTTTCTGAAGGCTTGGGTTTGATAAAGAAAGGGCAAATTATATATAACTGACTTCAGCTCACAAAAGTTGAATGTTAAGCCTTTACTTGTGCATTGCTTTCTTAAGTTATTTTTATTTTTTATTTGCAATTACCAGGTTCTAGGATCAAAAATACTTTGTTATAAAATTATCTGAAGTGCAGCCTGTGTGTTTTACATTTCAGATAATTTCCTGAAATTAGTCAGGAAATTAAAAAAAAGACAAGGTAGTGAAAGCAGGTTGATCAGTGTCACTAAAAAATTATAGATACACTTTAATGAATCTATCAGATAGGTTATTATAGTAGAGTACTCATGAAAAATAACTGCAAATTAATTAAAAATTTTGTATTCAATCTTCAGGTAATGAGACACCCAGAATCTTTAGATGTTTATTTATATTGAGTTTTTGAGTTTCTTGTATACTTACCTTAAGTTGCATTACCTCATCAAAACAGTTAGATGATTGATAGCAGGTTGTCTTTAGTTAAAAATCCAAAGAAATAAACATTATTGCTGACACCTTAGTTTAAGACAGTGTAAAATATGCTGAACATTTCAGTATTTAGTGACCAACCCTCCTGTAGTTTTAAGTATATTAATATTCTGGTAGATAGTACAAAATAAAACTGACTTTAAATTGAATATAAACATGGTTATATGAATATAATTAAGCTTACTTAAATGCCTTGAAGTTCTTTTGAACATTTGAAATACACTGTATAATACTTTGTTTTTTTTAGTTGTGTACTCTTACTGTTTACTTTTTAGGTGTGAATTGTAATGCTGATGTGGCCTGTTTTATATTCTTTTCCAATTTAGTCTTTAGGAATACAGCTATTGCTTATGTTCAGGTTATGGTTTATGGATTTTTGTC
This sequence comes from Tachypleus tridentatus, assembly GCF_004210375.1. Lineage (NCBI taxonomy): Eukaryota > Metazoa > Arthropoda > Merostomata > Xiphosura > Limulidae > Tachypleus > Tachypleus tridentatus. The sequence goes on along the minus strand of NC_134831.1, from coordinate 132,709,922 downwards.
ATTGACCAGCTGGGTATTGTGTGATAAAGTTTTCTTAACACTGCTATTAGAAATGAACACACAGTTTTAGTTTAAGAGCCACATCAAAAGTTTGTGTTGTTTTTTTTTGTTGAGAGAGCAAATAATTATCCTATTAAATCAGTATGAATGTCATTATGAGATGACATTGTTCCATACTGTAGTAACTTGTATATGGGAATACACAATCACTAGATCACCTGCATTTGAGTTTTTAGACAAAGAACACAGGTTGACTTCCTTACAGTGCATTCATATGTTTGTATACTTGATTAAGAGTGAAAAGGTACACAACATAAGTTATTAAAGTAAGGTAATTTCATCTGTCCATCAAAGACATTAGGACTGGTGTTTTACTGTAATTTCTATTGATAAAGGAACATCACTTGAAAACTTTCAGTTATTAATGTATGCACATTTTTCAACTGGATAGACTGAAGTAAAAGTAAGATCAAGTGCCTTGCTCAAGGATGCAAACAACTAGCACAAGCAAGGTTTGGATTCACAGTTTTACAATTATAAATTCAAAGAACTAACTGGTAAACCACACTGTCGTTATGTTATCTTTGTGGTATGCTATTAATGTAAGATGATGTTGATATATAGTATACAATTTTCAGTGAAAAAAACCCAAAACAACCAGTTATTAACTGTAACTTGGATAAATACTTAATGTACTAATCCACACGTAATCTTTCTGCATTTTGTGCAAGATCTGTATTCAACTTGTTCCATTATTTTCATTTCTTTTCGTTATCTTAGATGACTTTGAACTAACAAATATATTAAAGCATGATTTATTAAGATGTGAATATTGAATAACACTCTTTGTTAATTAATTATCATTATTGGTGTTTTATGTTTTCTCCACCATCAGTAAGATGGTTTTTTTTTCCTTTTGTATCATTTTCAGAGCCTTATTACTACAAGGGTATGGAAAGGAGTAATCTCTTCTTTCATTGCTTTAAAAGACTGTCATTGGGAGATTCCGAAATTGCCCAGTCAAACAGACTGAAAATTATATAATTCAAATTTAGTAATGAATTAGTGTTTATTAGGGGAACACCTGTTGAGGACTTAATAGCAGTAATTTGAAAGAAATTAACAGATGAATTAGCTTAGTGATTTCCAAATTGTAGCACCATAGTGTCTGATGTTAAAAGTATGATACAGGTGCAAAAGGTGGGCTACAAAAAAAAAAAAAGAGGCAAACATGGGATAAAGAAAAGCAAAAGTCTTAGAAACTCGAGATTAATCAAGTTTGTTTGAAGTGCCACCAGTTATCATAGAGTTTAATGCATTGGTTTATTCTGCATTAACCTAGACAGTAGAAAAGGTTTAAAAGCTAGAGTTAATGTAATTTAAGGAAAAACCTTTTTAAATTATGCACCTGGAAAGATGTTTAGAAAAATATTTTGTAGTTTCCATGTTAATTTTTGAGAGTTTCTCAAAATACATATCTTTCTAAGTTAAGGTAGGTAATAACAACATACACAATCTCAAACAGTGTTTTTGTTTATTTACAAGTATTGTCAAATTTCATATATCACAAAATTTTTCAAGGATTCAAAACTATGTTTGGTATTACTTTCAATTTTTCAACCTGAATTAGCAGTAAGGTTTTTCATTATTTTAGAAAATTATGTGTAATTTCTTTGCATTTGGACAATACTGGTAATTTTGTTTTTTACCTGCATTTAAATACAGCAAAAAAAAAAAAAAATGGAATAAGACAAAAAATGTGCAATGGCTGTGCACCAAAAATATTTAAGGATAATTTTCACCATTATTTTTATTGTTCTAGGTATTTTGGGTGTAGTGTGTGCAATTGAAAAACAAGGATTTATTTGTATGTAATTTGTTTTTCAAGTATGATAAACATTAAAAAAAAAACTATAATATTTGAACTATATTTGTCAGAAGTGTATTAGGTATTTGGTAGTATACTACTTAGTGTCTGTTAGCAAAGTGCTGAGGTTTCTTGGTATATTAGTTGTTAAGATTGGCATGTGAGGTTTAAAGATATTTGAAGTGATAAAAGGAGTGTGTAAGGTTTGATTATATGTTAAATAAGATAAATTTATTAGGCTTACTGGTGTTTTATGTTATAAACAAGTCAGATGGTTCCTTGTGTTTCATTGATAAGATGACTGTTAGTTTGGTATTTTGGTTGAAAAATAATGATTTTGATGTTGTCATCAGGAAGGTTGAATTGTTGTTGTTTTTTTATTCTGGCCCATGCATTTCTTTGTTTGTAACATTACAAATGCTTCTTGTAATGTGTAGTACACATGTTTTATGCATTCTACTGAAGGATAGTGTAATAAATTTGTTTATTACACAGACGAAGTTTCTTAAGTAAATAATTATCCTATGACAGCTTCTCAACTACAAGAAACACCTATCTGTTGTGCTTTTTTTTTGTTTGGTTGGACAGAACATTTGGTGGAGAATATTTTTATTGATGACTATATGTGTTAATGAAACGGTGAAATAAAATTACCAAGTCTTTTGAGAGGGGATTATGTAATTACTTGTTAATTGAAGTCAGTTAAAAAAATGATGTAAAGGAAAACTGCTAATGATGTGGATGATTTGGTAATGAAAGCTTATTCTAAGGATGATATAAGGATGGGGTCTTAGAAATAACTATTGATTGATGAAGGTTAGAGTGAAAATAAGATTACTTTGATGTTTAATACAATGTGATTTTTACATTGTTTTATTTTTGACAATGTAACTTTTCACGGAGATGTTTGAGGGTGAAGGATTACTTTGTTGAAAAACTTAAAAGGGTACTGACTTGGAACTGTGTCAGGCTAGGTGATGTAGTTATTTAATTACTGAAGAACCAGTATCTTAAAAGAGTATAGTAGCTTGAAAGAATAATGACATCTAGAAGTAACTTAAAATTAAGAGTAGCACTGAAGAATTCCCAGTGTGTTTAAGAGTGTGGTACTCTTATATAATGACCATTTCTACATTAATAGCCAGACTAGTAGTATAAAGTGAACATGTTATGGTTGTTCTCTCACTCTTGATGAACCTTTTCACTTAAAGAGCCTTACCTAGTGCATAGCACTTCATTATCAGTACCTTTCTCTCATTAATATTCATACAATAAAAAACAAAAAAGTAATGTTGCCTTGAAACTTTTCATATTTGTTTGTTTGTCCAAAAACAAAAATGTTCTAGATAGATCTAACATGTTCATGTAGCTCTTGTAACATGGAAGTGATTTTGTTACTGTTTTATCACGTTGTTGATTGTTGTGGGCATTTACTCCATTTTGTATATGTTTTCAAGGTCTAAGTACACCTTTAAATACACGTCATCTCAAAGGAATCCAAATGTTTCATTTTGATATATGTATTTCATCTTATTCATCAATAACTCAAATCACAGATTGCCAAAACAAGCATGACGTGTGAATACAACAGATTTATCTGCCTGAAAGAACAAACATCTTCACTTTTTTAAATTGCATGATTATGATAAATAATTATTTGTCAAAGTTTAAAGTTTCTGTGGTAGTTGGTTGACCTCTGTACATATTATATAGAAGACAAACATAATTTCAGGCCACAAGGAGCTTCAGTAAAATGTCAAAATGTACGTTTTTACTGTTAACCTCAACCTTATCTGTTACAGTTTCATTGTATTATAATATCCAATAAATCATCTGACCATCTGTTTTGATACAATTCATGTCACTGATGACTCCTCCTGTCTCTCCTGTAGGTTTTCTTTCTACTACTACATTGTATGCAATTTGAATTAAATTCATTTTTATATTACTTGTTAGACCTGTTTTAGAAAATGCCATATTCAGCCCAACTGTTACTTGTAAAGAGTCATTATATAAAACAAAACTACAATGTGAATCTGTAAGTTCCAGATATAAAAGGTAGATATTTTAATGTTTCAAGGAAACTTGTTGAATATGAAATTTTTAAATACATCTGGATTCCTTTGAAGATTTTTTATAAATTAAAATAATGTTTATATATTGTGTCATTTGGCAGCAGATGTAAGATTTACCTAAAGACCGGTACTCATAGTGCCATGCTTAATAGACATAGAAAACTACTGCATATCTTCTGTAGTGCAAGTAACAGTTGTCTACATGTTTTAGGTAGTGTATAACTTTATCAAGTTTTTTATAGAAGTGCAGTTCTTATATAGCTTATGTCCTTCATATTAAATGTATTGTAATTGATATGATGATGATGTAGAAAAAATGTCAAGGGTATGGGTTGAAGAGTTAATTCTCAAAGTTTAAAGTTAAGGAAATGAGTCAGAAAAGATCTCATTGGTGTGTTGCAGCACTGACTAATGCTGTACGGTTAAACCAACAAATGAAATAAAAGAATTTCTAATCAGGCCACAAAAATAACAATACAGGACATTGGCAAGAACTTCAAATTGTAGTGTTGTGTGAGATTCTTATTTATAGAAATTTTAGTTTGTTGTTTGGGGGTTTTATAACCTATTTCAGAAAGACTTATTTGTTCAAAAACAGGAGAATGTATTATTATTGTGGTTTTGGATGGTTCTGGTAATAAATAAAAAAAACAAAATTATAATAAAGACGTAAATGGAAGCAAAAGATATATATATATATAAATTAATAATTGTCAGTCCTACTAAAATTGTGTAATTGGTTAATTTAAGTAATAAAGTAATTTATCAGCATTTATCACTAGCCTACATTCTAGACACTGTTACCTTGAAAACTGGGTTTTTTGATAGAATTTTCTGTCAAGAAAAGTTTTGTAGCATGGTAAAACACTTTTGACACAGTTTTAAAAAAAGTATAATAGCAATAGTTCTTTTGCAACCAGTAAAGGGTGCTAAATGGTAACATTTTAAAACTTTTTACCCATCTAAGTGCACATTGACTGCCACCAACAAGGAAAAAATAAATAGGGAATTGTTTATTGTATTATCATTTAACTACAGATGTAATATTTTTATTCTTTTAGTGTCTACAAATGGAAAAAGAGGAGTTAGACTTAGCATAGTAAAATTACGTCCAAACTTAAAAATCGTATGTGGAAATAATCTTTAATTATTTCAGTAATTTTCCCAATGATATTATTAACGTTACAGTATTATATGATTTATTGGCTATGTCCTGTCTTGTTTACCATGAATGACGTTAATGTTTGATGGCTGTGCTTCATCTTAGAAATATTCTTGCTTGTTCTTGAGTGCTATAAAATGGTAATACTTGCTAATGAGTTTTTCAGGTAGTAGAAATGTATGTTAGTGATTTAAGTAAAAATAAATAAAAAGTACAATATTGTGCGTGTGTGGTGTTTATTTTTAAACAAAATATTCAAAGTATATTCAACGCATAGTTCTTTTGTGATAGTAGAAACTTAAATTTCAGAAAATCCTCATATTCATTTCAAAATTTGGAAAACTTGGTTGATTTTTCGTGAGGGTATTGAAAACTACTGGCATTTTTTTTTTTCTGTCAATAAAAGCATAAATTACTTATTTCAATATGTATGAAATGTATTATATATATTGAGATTAAGTTCACAAATAATGAAAATACCAATTGCAAAGAATAATACTAGAAAAATACAACCCAAAACTTAAAACGATAAAATATAAATAGCCTAAACGTAGAGCCAAAACATCAAACGTTTTTCAAAGTTCGGCATTATTAACTTTGAATTAAAAGAAGGATTGCACTTTACATCTAAGCATTATAATATTATATACTTTTAAAAAATAACTTTTGCTATCGTTTTCCATGGTGGATGACGAATGTGTATTTGTAAGAGTAACGTGCGAATTCTGAATTAGCATTATTGGTTTATTGATTTTTAATTTTTTTTTTTAATATTTTGTGGCCAATCACAACCATAATGGTTTGTAATGCTAAACTCCCAAGTATTGATAGCCGTAATAAGCACGGATGATCTATTGTATAGCTTTGTGCTCGGCTACAAACAATTAAAACTGACCAAGTATAGTCCAGGGAGTTAGCGTGCAAGGTTATGGATCAGGAGGTCTGTCATTGCTTGTCATTATCAAGAAAAAACATTGCACTTTGAAAACTTTTTTGCTGCATGAGTTTTAAAGCTGTAGAACTTCTGACTGCACCTTAAACAAGTTTCATTTTATGAATCGCGGGCTCGAATCCCCGTTACACCAAACATGCCATTACAGCCGTGGGGGAATTACAATGTAACGGTCAAGCCCCACTATTCGTTAGTAAGAAAATAGCCCAAGAGTTGGCGATGGGAGGTGATGACATTGCTAAATCAGAGACGGCTAACGCAGATAGCCCTCGTGCAGCTTTGCGCAAAATTCGAAAACAAACATTTCATGAATTAAGAAATATATATACGACAAGCATCCACATTTAAGTAACCACTAAGATATACGAAGGAAACCGAAAGTGCACATGTCTATGCAGTTAAAACATCCTTAAGGAGTGGTAAATGTGTGTGTAGATTAAACTGGTTCTCAGAAAAATATGAACGAGAAAAAAGTGTAAGTGAGACTAATAGAATAATCATTAAGGTTAGCTAAATGAAATATACAGACATTTAAAACCATTTTAGAATCTAATAACTGACAAAGCAATTACAACCATGCAGTTTTCAACATCTTGTAGTGCAACTCAAACCCTTTTATTGACGTGTCAGCATTTTTTTGTGAGCTCCATTAATGGCTCTCAACACGTTCAATGGATATTCGATTTCAGTCCACATTTGACCCCGCTAGTAAAGCGGTAAGTCTACGGATTTACAACGCTAAAATCATGGGTTCGATTCCCCTCGATGGGCTCGGCAGATAGCCTGATGTGGTTTTGATATAAGAAAAGCTCACAGTCCACATTTAATACAACATGTCCACAATGACAGTGGCGATGGCGTTCGTTATTCCAGTCTTCAGCTCCGTGATGTCCGCTACTCGTGTGCGATACCCGTTATCCTTAATATACCTCTTTTTTTTTTTTCTCTCTTCTTGCACTGACGCCTGTAATTGCGCTGCACCACAGTCACTGCCTTGGTCTCTGCAAGTCAAAAAACGATTGCCATTTTTGGGGTAACACCACCAGCTGGAGTGAAAACAAAATCTATTAGGTTGAGGAATAATTCGTGAGCGTTTTTAAATAATTTCATTCAAGCATTACATGCAAGACTATACAATACCTCAATGCATGAACACATTACACCCAAGACATTTATTATGATACTTTATTTCATGTAATACCTAGGTATATAGTATGCATTGTTTTAAACGAAATTGCAAGAAATGAAATGCGAAAAGCAGATGGTGTCGAAAATGCTCGATTTTGTCCACTTGACATTCCATTTAATGAGCTGAAAATGAAAGCAAATATTAAAGACATATGAAAATCAAACACACCGTCTATTAGAGCAAAAAATTATCTACCAAATGACATGAAATATTTTGCGAAAGCGTTTCATTTATGAATATATTTTTTTAACTTGAAAAAACGCTCACGAATTATTCCTCAACCCAATATTTGAATGGGATTAAAAGATGTTGAAAACTGCATGGTTGTATTTACTCAGTTATTAAATGTTAAAATAAGAAGGATAATGTTGGGCCACCCTATGTATTTGTAATACTCTGTGATAAAACTAAAACAGATGAGAAGTATTTATTGTGTGAAAAAAAATTGAACCCGGCCAAAGTAAAAGTGTTGCTGAGCACAGTTTTTTTCACCTGTACATACACACACACACATGTATATATAAAGTTCGTTGTGTCAGCAGTATGTTTTTTTTAGGTACTGCTTTTTTTCTTCATACAATCAAAAATTTATGAGTTAAAAGTCTGTCCTCGAACTTGCCCTTTCAGCGATGAACTCATTACAATGTGATAATCAATTCCATTATTCGTTGGTGAAGAGAAATCCCAAGAGTTGGCGTTGACCAACCGCCTTCCTTCTAGCCTATTATTTGAAAAGTAGGGACGCCTGTCGCAAAAAACAAATACAACACATCGTGCGAAATTTAAGAGAAACAAAATATTGTGTTCTAGAAATATTCAGTTACGCTTGTTCTGACTCTAAACGACTGGCTAAGAATTGGATTAAACCGAGGACCAAGCTGGTCTAGTGTACACTTAAATGTGCACATAGTATGGCTTTAATCACTTGCTTAATTCAGAAACTAAATACATCTTTATTCATGTGCATTTCCCGTAATTTTATTACCAGTTTTCCGAAATGAACAGAAAAGCTACTCGAGGGCTATCTGTGCTAGCCGTCCCTAATTTAGCAGTGTAAGACTAGAGGGAAGGCAGCTAGTCATCATCACCCACCGCCAACTCTTGGGCTACTCTTTCACCAACGAATAGTGGGATTGACCGTCACATTATAACGCCCCACGGCTGAAAGGGCGAGCATGTTTGGCGCGACGGGGATGCGAACCCGCGATCCTAAGATTACGAGTCGCACGCCTTAACACGCTTGGCTATGCCAGGCCACCGACAGGGGAGAAGTAATTTAGGCTATCTGTATTAGGTATGTACCAACAACCAAGTTCGCATAGTAAGTCATTCCTCTACCAATTTTTCGTGAAATAATTTAGTAAACTATGCTCAAAAATGTCGGTTAACGTTTCACTGTTTTCGTAATTGTGCATGAACATTGACAATGTTTATCTCAGCACTTCATATATTTTTGCAAGTATTAAATTCTATACTGTTTGTAATTTAGTTTTACTTTGTTTAGGTGCTATGTTAATTCATGATAGTGACGTATATTCGATCACTAGACGTGTGTATGTTTTGTATATTTTTATTATTTATCTAGTTGTTGCTCTGCTGTCAATTACCAACTAGTCTCCTGACATAGTTTGTGCGTCACCAAACTTTTGTTTTGATATTGTTTAATCCACGTTAATTTAGAGTTATATGCTAGTCCTAGGAATTCTGCTGATGTCGTAGTCTGAAAAAGTGTTCCGTTCATATTGAGTTCTGGTGAGTCTTTTTTGTAGTTTTTTGTTTTGCAAAAACTACCAGTTGATTCTTATGGACGCTAATTTTATTGCGCTAATTTTGGCGGTATTCGATTTAACTGAAGTTGTATATTTGTAGCTACTGTAGATGGAAAACTTTTCCAAATTGCCACATCGTCTCTGAATTGGGACGAAGACCCCTGATTTGGATCTTTTAGAGGTATATTGTTGACATACATAATGGACAGAATAGGGCTAACTACTCCTCCGTGGAAAACACCTCAGTAGCGAAAAACTCTGAAAACATTCTATCAACATAGAGCATTGAGACATTCACTTATTTCCAAGTAACTGGGATGTATCCAGAGTCTAGTAATAAATTAATAAGCGCCATAAGATGTTCAAACAATCTCTGAATACCCTTATTTTTAAGAAAATGACTTGTATGCTGCTTTCTCCTGGAGTTTTATTATTTGTTACTTTTATTACTTGTAGAATTTCCGTTTAGATAATTTCCTTTCTCATTAGTTGCGATTTACAGTCATTATATGATGTTTTATGTTGTTTATATTTGTTGGAAAAAGTGGTTTGAACATATCTATTTACTTCGTTGTATAAGTGTGTATCCACGCTTGGTTCAATTTTTCAAAATTGCCATGCGTGATGTGTGTGAATAAAATGAATTGGATATATTTATTGGTTATCTAGCCAATAAGATGCTTAAGAGATATGTACGCCAATTTACTGCTGACCATGCTTGCATCTCTAGAGTGGAGAGTAGTAACCTTAATTATTGTGTAAATATGCTTGATGCGGTTGATCCAGATAACTTAGAAAATATTGAAAGTGGGTCAAGTGGTGTGAATATATGTGATGATGAAGAAACGAGCGGATGCTAGTTCTCCATCTAGTGATGATAGTCAAAATGATGAAGCTGGACCCAGCAGAGAATGCATAACCGGCATAAGCAATGGGAAAGATTTGTCCCAATAGCAATGTGAGATGGAGGAAGGGGGAGGAGTATTGGTAAGTATGCTTCTCAGCTGCAATGAATGGATTAAATTAATATATGCCGACACCAGTCACATATTTGTTTGTTTTTTGTGACTATCAACCAATACTTTCTTAAATTTTGCTGTACAATGTCCAAACTTTGTGAATTAATTGGCTTCAATTATGCAAAAGTACTCTTCAGCTCCTTCAGTTTTCAAGTAGGTTAGCGTCAGAACTTTGAGATAACCATTTCTTAGCTTTTATACTACTAGCTCTTTCATTGCTCTCTAAATAACTGTTATTTATCCTGTTAATTATCCTGTTAAAATTCAAAGCTATGACGAACCAAGATGTTGGGATACTGTTCCTTTCTCACAACACCACAATCTGTGGTAACATTTTACAATTCATAGTGCAGCAGAAAAATGTCATTACTTAAGTGTTGTTTTGCTTATTCAGTCTTGCTTATGTATACATCGTCTGATGGTTATGGCACTCAATTCACAATATGTATTTCCAGGGTTCGAATCCTGCCATCAAACATGCTCGCTTTTTCAGGTGAGAGGGAGTAATGAGGAAATCATGACCAGTATTCGTTGGTATGAAGTAGTTCAAGCGTTATCAATGGGTGTTGTTGAGTAACTAACTGTCTTCACTATAGTCCGTTTCTTCAAACTTGGGAACGGCTAATGCAAATAGTCCTCGAATAGCTTTGCGAGAAATTTGCCAAACAATTATTTTTCTAAGTAAGACCATTCTTCTTTTTTTAATACTTGCTGCCAAATTCAAATGGTAGACCATATTCATACATGAAACGTTAGGTTTTTAGCTACAACTCACCCTTGTAAATCACTTCTTTTGAACAGCTTTCGAACAGTTCTATTTCTATTCCGGATTTTTTTTTCTTGCATTTATTTCTCGGGACATTTTGAATTGATCTGATGTTAAAATTTTCGATTACATTAAATCCCTATCTGCATGTTTTTCTTTGAAGTATTTTCTTATTAAACAAGATGTCGTATCCTTTGAACTGCACCTTTCAGGCACTAGTATTTAATAACTTGCTCTTATCTTTTCGTTGTGTAAAACAATAACACGTCTTTGTTTATCAAAACTTGATTCTAAATAATTTTTATTATTTGTTTAGTTTTAAGCATGTTTAAACATGGAAATTATTTGAATGATATTGGAATTATACTGGTCATTCACTACAGTTACCTCGGTTGAAACTAGTATGATGGAGAGTTAAAACAGAAGTTAAAATTAATAAATGGGTAAAAAACATCCAGCTTAGTCTGTTATTTAGGGCCCGGCATGGCCAGGTGGTTAAGACGGTCGACTCGTAATTTGAGAGTTGCGAGCTCGAATCCCCGTCGCGCCAAACATGCTCGCCATTTCAGCCGTGGGGGCGTTATAATGTTACGGTCAATCCCACTATTCGTTGGTAAAAGAGTAGCCCAAGAGTTGGCGGGGGGTGGTGATGACTAGCTGCCTTCCCTCTAGTCTTACATTGCTAAATTAGGGACGGCTAGCACAGATAGCTCTCGAGTAGCTTTGTGCGAAATGTAAAAAACAAAAAACAAACAAACAAACCCTTCAGGGTATGAACATATCATACCCAAACACCGAGAGAGAAAGAGAGTTTATTTACAGTTGCTTTGTGCTGCAGTTGATTAAGTAAATAATGAGTTTTTTATAACTGTAATTATAAAATATTTTTTTTATCTAATGTAGAGAGAATCTGTTAATATTTAGCTCATAGCTGTTCCCTTTCGTACAAGTTTAACAACAAAAAACGAATCTTTTCCTTGTTGAATTTTTGACAAGTATTGTATGTGTGTGTGTGTGTGTGTGTGTTTAGTTTCTCTTTCTGTTCTTATTTTTCGAACTTAAACTTTGTGACTTTTTTTTTTCTTTTGATTTCAACCCAGGATTATCGTGCTATTGAAGGTTTGTGCCCCCTCTTTCACCAGGAGATGTGACAAAACCGACAATTAAGAGTATGTAATGTACCTGCTATTGTATCATGAAGATGAAATTATGATGTGGACGAAAGTTTATTTGCGTTGCAAAGGTAAAACAAATTGGATAAAAGTTGAAAGAAAAAAACCATTCTGCCATCTGTATAAATTAAGGTTTTGTACTTAGCTCGCGGGATCACCCATAAATAGTTGTAATATTTTCAAAACGAGACCCAAAAATCGAGCGCTTTTGAATAGTTGACTATTCTTCTTCAGAAGACTAAAGGGATATGCATAACGAATGTGGTGAAGTACATAGACTCGGATGTCGATGTCACGTAAACCGGATGTTCAATACGAGATGCCTTGAGAACTAGCCAATCATAATCTAGAGTTGTTTGTGTCAGGTTTAGTTTTGTGCAAAGTTCATGATAGTCAAAATAATTGTTAACTAATTTCTATAAAAATAAAAATAAAGAATAGAAATTAAATTAAATTAAATTAAATAAGTACAAAAGACAGTGAGAAATAGAGAAAATAATAATGTAGTTCAATATATAGGAAATCAAACCAATATGTATAGAGATTTGTAAGGTGTGTGTGTTTTCTTATAGCAAAGCCACATCGGGTTATCTGCTGAGCCCACCGGGGGGAATCGAACCCCTGATTTTAGCGTGAGATTTGTAAGGAAGAATAATACTGTTAATGTAAAGTAAGTTTAATCATGAATTTAGTTTTGGGAATTTTTTCAGAGACTTGCGAAGGTGAACAACCCTGGGACCGAGATTAATACCATTTGATGTTACAGTGTTCAACAGTGTTATCCCATAAGCTTCTCTGACTTTCCTGTTTCTGTTAAATGTAAAATTTGTCTCTATACCCACACGTTTAATGTCTTCAAGAGAGTGTCCAGGCATGTTAAAGTGTTTTGCAATAGTAAATGCTTTGTTTCTTTTTATTATTGATTTATGGTTATTAAAATGTTCCTGTACAGTTGTTTTTTGATTTGATCTACATATCGAAAACTGCATTTTCGACATTGGATTAAGTAAATAACATTTTTTCGTAGAGCAGTTTATAGAATTAGTGATTTTGAACTGTTTTTGGTTATCTTTATCGGAACATTTATCAGGTTCCTGTGTGAACTTACAGGTTTGACATCGTGATGACGAGAACAAGACATTTATTGACTCATACAACGCAACATCAGTCGAATCAATAGTAAGAAAGACAAGGAAAAGAAGGTTTACCACAACAAAAAACTAGATAAACTAAGGTGCCAACACGACGAACCATCAACTAACCAACTAATTAACAGATCCGGCCTCAATTAAGCAATGAAAAAATACATCTACTCAACAAGGGTTTCAACTTCACGGTAACACCTAGAAATATTACTTCTATTGAAATGAAAGCTTGTTTGGAAGATCTAGCTAGAAGACTAGTGATCCATTCTATACAAACCGAAAACACCAACAAAACAACTTCCACAACAATTCCATCGACAACCAACAACTTATATATCCAGGTAGAACAACTGAAAACATCTATTTCCTCGAAACACCTCAAACCAGCATCTTAAACAACTTTTCCAAAGAATTTTCACCCAAAATCATCAACATAATTTCACAGAAAAGAAAACTGAAAAAACAACTTCACACGAAAAGATATTAATTCTCTAAACAACCTAAAACAAGACAACATTAAAATTCTAAAATCAGATAAAGGCAATGCTATAGTTATAATAAACACAAATGAATAGATTCAAAAAATGAACATTTTATCAACTATCCAAACAAATTTAAATTAATACGCATAAATACAACAAAAACACATGAAAAACAATTAAACAAAATACTACTACAAATGAAAAAAACAACACAATCTCAGAAAACCTTTATTCCTATTTACGTAGGACCAACTCATACACACCACAATTATACCCCAGACCTCACAAACCAAATTGTCCACTTCGACCCATAATGTCGACCTATGAATAATTTAAGTATAGCCTTTGTAAATACATAGCATGGGCTTTTTCTAAATATGTAACAGCAGCGGATTCCTTTTTCAAAGACTTTTTAACTTTAAATCTATTCTTAGTCAACTAAATCATGAAGTCTTAATGGCCAGTTTTGATGTAATCTCCCTCTTCACAGAAGTCTCAACGACTGAAGCCTAAAAGATAGCTTTAGAACATTATATCCAAGACCTCAACCCATTGATACACATCCACAGTAACCAATTAGCAGCCCTTATAGAATTCACTACTACCAAAGCTAACTTTATGTTCGGTGACCAAAACTACCTGCAAATAAATGGCCTAAGTGTGGGCAATCCCGTGTCACCAGTTTTAGCCAACATTTTCATGACACAGGTTGAATCTCAAGCGATAAATTCAGCTTTACACCCCGCATTATACTGGTATAGATATGTTGACGATACAGTTGTTAGATTCACATCTACAGAAGACAACGTTAACACTATACACTCCAACATTAAGTTCACCTGTGAGCAATAAAAAAACTAAAATAGCATTTCTCAACCTCAAGATCACAAGAACCGATACACAATTCAAAACAGAAATCCACAGAAAAATCACCCATACTGGATTATACATTCCCAGGGACTCAGCACATGAAACAAAACAAAAGCTCAACATATTAAGAAACCAAATAAACACAACCACAAAACTATGTTCACCTGATAAAATTAATGATGAAATCAACAAAATAAAACAACACTTCATCAATATAAAAAATGTCCTTAAAAAACCGTAGAAAAAAGTATACGCACACACCTAGACCAACAACAAACAAACAACAATAAATCCCAAGATACAACAAACTACAAAACGTCATACGGTATGCAGCAGTAAAAACATTCTAGTAAACACCAAATTTATTCAAAAAACAGGTACAAAACCAATGTCCATACTATGTAAAAACTACACTGAAAAACACAACACTAACATTATTTATAAAATACAATGCGACAACTGCCACAACTTTTATGTTGAAAAAACAAGCAAAAAAATGGAAACCAGATTTAAAGAACAACAACAAAACACAACAATTTCACACGTTTTTGAACACTGCAAATGAAATAAACACAACCATATAAAACACTCAGATAATAAATAGGGAAACAAATATAAACAAATGCAAAATCAAACAAGTTCTATTTAAGCAACAACTAAATCCAAAATTAAGCAAATATAAAAGAACACCTATACTAATTAATAACCTAACATTTAACTGCAACGCCACCTACAATCCCGTACACGTTTACACTCTTGTCTCAAAGACATGTTAACCTGAAGATGACCTAAGAAGGTCAAAACGTTATTCTCTACTTTATTTTAATAAAAGTTTTAATACCTATCTATACCACCTGTCTCAGGCTCGGCATGACCAGGTGGTTAAGGCACTCGATTCGTAATCTGAGTATTGCGAGTTCGAATCCCCGTTACATCAAACATGTTCAACCTTTCAGTCGTGGGAATGTTATAATGTGACGGTCAATCCCACTATTCGTTGATAAAAGAGTAGCCCAAGAGTTGGCGGTGGGTGGTGATGACTAGCTGCCTTCCCTCTTGTTTAAAACTGCTAAATTTGGAACGGCTAGCGCAGATAGCCCTCGTGTAGCTTTGTGCGAAATTGAAAAGAAACAAACTAGCCGTCTTGAAATATAGGTTTGACATCTTTTGCTATTGCAATATTGTATTGACTTCCACCTGGTGTTGGCTTAGAGTTTACTTTAGCGTGAAACAAGTGTGAATGTGAAGTTTTACTCTTTTTGAAAGAAAAGACAGAAACTTCCGTAAAAATAGATTTTAATCGATCATTAACTTGAAGGAGGTGAAAGTGTTACTTCAGTATCCGGGTGGATTTTTTAATTTTGGGTAATAAGTAATAACTAGTGAAACACGAGAATCATTGGTTTTAGGTAATTGCTTCAGCGCAAGTGCACGTGGTATATTGTCAGTTTTCTCAACATCAATTCTTTGAAACAAGCTATGACTGAAAGAGCTTGTAAAAAAACAACACTATCACCCAACGGGGACATTAAAAACCAGAATTTCACAACACTATCTTAACCTTATTATTTGTTAACGTCTGCTCTTTCTGTATCAGTTTGACTGTGCTTGAGATATCATTTATGTGATTATATCAAAAGAACAGTTAGTCCTACGTAAAGATGTAGTCTGATAGGTTCTACAGAAGAATGCGTTCATAAACTAGATCATTTGGTGACAAGAGCATCACATAAAGGCTTAACAAGAGTTCTGCATGTTGTGATGGTACCATTGGGAGGGAAACATGGACAGTAGATCTCCACAAATGGCATTACGGGTACCGAAACAGCGGTTAATATACTGAAGTCGAAGATTATGGAAACGTACCAGAATTTGTGGAAAAGAAACACGGTCATAAAATATCTAAGTATTTATGTATTGAAAGCTATCCAGATTGCGTGACATTTAAGAATATGTAGTTTGAAACAAAAGAAGGCGGCCGCACAGGTCCATGCAGTTTGGTTACTGATTAAACAGGGTCGAATAAAGGTTTTCTACGAATACAGAAGAATATGTTGATTTAAACCAAAGAGTTTCTGTCAATTGTTGAAGTAGGTGGAAACAGGAGGGGACCTGTTGTTCTAGAGCTGCCAAATGGACGTTCCGGATAAGATTTTTATCAAATATGACTCCAAAATATTTAACTGTATTGAGATGCCGTGTGGATATGTTCTTGGTTTGAATATCAAATGATTATAGGTCGCTACATAGTCGAAACTTATGCCAGGTTGGATAAAAGAGAATGACTTTGGCTTTCTAGAATTAATAGTAAGGCGTCATTGACGACTCCAAACCAATAAGGCATTGGCTGCAGGAGTGATCGTTGTCTTGCAGGTAATGGCAAGTGTTGTATCATAAGCATTTTGAAAGAAATGTACCACAGAAGTAGAGACGGACATATCGGCAACATATATAAAACTTTTCATTTTATTTTAAGTCGGGATTCTTTCATTACCATTTTAACACCCTGCTCTTTCCTTCTCAAACAATAATTACTAGCTACAATACTTCCGCTGCTCTTGTGTGTTATGTGTAGGGTGGATCCTCTAATCAATGAACAGAACAGTATCTCCTAATTACTGGAAGATGAAGTTGCGATTCACCAAGTCACCAACATTAAAATGATTAAGGTTTAACTTATTTAACAAGTATTCCTACAAAAAACATTGATGCTATTTACTATCTTCTTTGTTATGGAGCTAACATCCTTCACTAACCTTATCAGATTAAGGCTTCTAGGACACCTCCTTAAACACTGTGATGTGGAAAATGTTTGTGTTACAACTCACACAACATATTAAAATGGCCAACATTTTGCCCACCAGTGTGCTCATTTGGAATTGTCTCCAGTTTGTAATACTTACTATCTGAACCACCCTACTTATTTCCAAAAATATCTGATAAACTTTCTCCTGAGCTAAATGAACAGCTGTTCCAGCCAATATCCCATACTCTATTATTCCTCTTTCAAACTCAATTTTCCTTCCTCATACTGTCGAGAACGTTCTTCAATGTCTTATCAGTGCCCTTCATAATATTCATCCTTATCAGCTACCATTTACTCTTAACACTATGATTTTTGTGTTTCTAAGGCAGCCTTTAAATTAGGTATGCCAGCCACCTACTATCCCGCACTTGAAATTCATTTTCGTCATCTTCAGGGACATTAAGAACCAGAATGCTCAGACACTGTGTTAAATTGCTTATTTGTTAACATCTGTTCTTTCTTTATCAATCTCACTGTGCTTGAGATATCCTTTGTTACTCCCTGCAAACAGCTAATTGGTATCGTTATTGTATTCATCTCTGTGATTATCTGGACAGTGTCAGCAGAGGTAGAACTGATATTTGTAGTAGTGAAAGGCATCCTTTCTTGGTGCAATCCCTTCCATCACATTATTATCCTGATCGCCTTCTGGTTTGCTTCTGTGCTTAGATACCAACTAACAATTTCGATTTAGCGTGATTAAGATGCACAAGTATCGGGCTCGAAATAAGTAGGGTGCGATTTTAGCCTTCGTGAGGATGAAACTTTTGTATTTTGTAAACATTCACACAAACGTGATGGACGTGTATTAAATATGACTGTATCGTTTCCTTAAGCCTCAATATATAAATGCAAATGGTCAGTAACTTTTACAGATGTGTTAGGTTGTATAAAGTTCTAGAAAATATATGTTTTCTGTTACATGCACAATGCGCTGAATTACGAAATTAATTTTAATTGTAACTGTATATAATAAGATGAAGCATGATTTAACATCATACTTGTATTTATGTACGTGTGATTAATTACTTTATTTAATAACTCAGATTACAAACAAACGTATCTTTATATGGTGTGGTGAAATACAAACTCAACTAGAAATACTAAAATGGTTCGTATTAAGGTTACTTGTTCAAAACGACGGACCCGGCATGGCCAGGTGAGTTATGGCGTGCGACTCGTAATCGAAGGGTCTCGGGTTCGCATCTCCGTCGCGCCAAACATGCTTGCCCTCCCAGCCGTGGGGCGTTACAATGTAACGGTCAAACCCATTTTTCGTTGGTAAAAGAGTAACCCAAGAGTTGGCGGTGGGTAGTGATGACTAGCTGCCTTCCCTCTAGTCTTACACTGCTAAATTATGGACGGCTAGCACAGATAGCCCTCGAGTAGCTTTGTGCGAAATTCCCAAACAAACAAACCAAAACGATGACCAATTTCCCTTTTTTATCTGGTTTAAACCATTTTATTGGCTATCTTTGTAAATTACTATGAATAATGTTCTTTTAGTGGTGTCTTTATGGAAAACAAATGACAGTAATTTTTAGTTTCTAGACCTGTTTAAAGAAGTACTTTAAAACCAGGCCTAACTAAAACACTCAAAATATTTGGGAGTATATTCTTATGAAATATTTATAGGGTGAATGTGTTCAGATAGTTTATTGCAATGATTATATTCAAGCTCAGTTGGAAATAATTTAGGCAAATCATGCAACTAATTTCGGGGTCCGGCATGGCTAAGCGTGTTAAGGCGTGCGACTCGTAATCTGAGAGTCGCGGGTTCGCATCTCCGTCGCGCCAAACATGCTCGCCCTTTAGCCATGGGGGCGTTATAATGTTACGGTCAATCCCACTATTCGTTGGTAAAAGAGTTGCCCAAGAGTAGGCGGTGGGTGGTGATGACTAGCTGCCTTCCCTCTAGTCTTACACTGCTAAATTGGGGACGGCGAGCACAGATAGCCCTCGAGTAGCTTTGTGCGAAATTCAAAAACAAACAGACAACTTATTTCGATTTGTACAGGATTGAAACAATGATCAACACTATTTCGAGTTAAAGTTGATATATTAAGGATGATCCATTTTTTATATTACGTATACCAATTGGATCATTCGTGCGATTATTTTCAATTACACAAGTAAGTAAACTAGAAACTAAACTACTGATAATCAAATGTATCTACAATGAGACAATGATTTACATAAACAAGAAAGTGAAGGATAACAGTAATAATAATAAATATACTTGATGACATAAGCACAGTCTAAAACAAAGTTACAAGATATATAGCTAATGAATATAGCTGTGTAACTTCTGCAAAGCTCACTTCTTTGTTACTTAATCTTGAACGCAAAAGCAAATTTTATTTGTGTTATACTTGAATAAATATTATTATTAAAATCGCATTCTATATTTAATCTGAAGAGTGAAACGAAATAACAGACTGCAAAAATAAGAGCAACATATGTAATTTCGAGGGTCTTTGTTTATAAACACATCGATCAATTATAATACATTTTCCAATTATGAATACGTCATTCATATTTTTATAATAATTTCTTAATACAACGTTGAATTTCACATTTATTATCATTACAATATTTACAACTGAATGGTGTTTTTAAAATATTGCTATTTATTAAAACGAATAAGTTTCACAAAATAGCTGATTATGCAAGTTACCAAGTGTCAAGTCACATGTGGGTGGATGCTAAACATATAGACCGAAAGAGCAGCCACTAATAAGTCAGATCAGAACGTATTGTTATTCCCGCGTTGAATATATTATCAAATAGAATTGTTCACCGATGGTGCAGGTTATTCTAAGTGGTTGTAAAAATCACGTGATGAAGGGGGAACAAATTGCCGCCATATTGATTTCCCCGATGGATTGTTGCGACTTGCACAACGGTTTAGCCTTGTTCTGTTTGAGTTTTGCATGCGTTTTTTGTTTGTAAAAAGTATATAGCAGTGTTTAAACAGAATTAAATAATGTATTAAATTCTTAGATACGAAGTTTTAGAGCTTCTATAAACAATTTCGGAATTATATATGATTTCCCTTACTAATATAACATTAGTGTCTGTATTTATCATTAGAAATTAAAGGAACTCGTCTCGGAAGATATATTTTTGGAACGTTAACGACAGCCTGAACCTTTACAAGCGAAATTTATCGAAAAGGGTCGAGATCAACGGTAACTTCCGGTGGTGAAAAGTCTTTGCTGTCTCACCATCTGCACCGTGTTTCCAGAGTTGGCAGTTGAAATGCCAGTGCGTAGACAAGGTGGTAAGATAAATTAATAATTAACTTAAGAAGTTAAACTCACGTTAACATGTATCGACGTTAAATATACAGCTTAAATACTAACAGTTAGCTGAACCACAACCATAGTTAGAGCCACAGAAATCTACAGCAGGAGGAATATTAAAAGATTAATTACATATTTATTAATATTAATAATCATATAACATTAGCAAATTAGGCCTAAAATTAAAAATAAGAAACTTAGAAATCAAGGTTATGTTCAGAGCTTCTAGAATACAGTATTTTCATTATTAATGTGACACAAAGTAACAATCAACCGTGAGTCACTAGTTGTTACAACTTTTAATAGTAAGTCGATGTTACCTTTGAAATTGAAGTAAGTAGAATAACTGAAATTTTTCCGTTAATGGAATTGTTTATTATTTTTACTTCAGGTGTGATAGAGTGTAAAATCATAATATTTATAAGAAAATAAATTATTTTTATTAGCAATTGATAAGATCAACACCTTTTTACCGGCTCATTTATAATGTAGCAATAAAGTAATTACTTTATTATTAATAATTTTCATATAATACCAATCAAAATTAAGTTTCAGGTTAAGGCAACTATTAGTTGCTTAGGTTTTACTAAAATGACATTAAGGTTAATATGGCATATTTTTTCTTTTTATTTAATAAATGACCTTACACAAACATTTTTTTATTTAATTAGACACTTAACATTTTGCTTTACAGCTTTTTAAGTGGTTACTAAAACACAAACTGTACAAAGTTTCAAAAATTAAAGTAAGACTTTTCTTTTTCTTAGTTTTGTTCCATCAGGAAAGAAATGTGTATTTTAGGAGTCCCGTATAGCTTACATACATTAGTGTGAAAACAAACTATTTTGAATAGAAAAAGTATACATTGGTTAGTTTGATTTTCTTTTTATGTTTTTTTCTCTTTATTTGTATGTCACTGTTAGTTATATTTGCTTTTAAGGATTCTTTTTAATAGATAATAATTACTTGATATTATCTATCTTCATTTCTTTTAGGGTTTTGATAATGTGACTCGTATTTTTGAAATATTTTAGTTGTTTTGTTTTATAATGAATGATTGTTTAGATAAAGAAAACAATCAACAGATACTCATGTACCATGACATTATGGTACATTCTCATAAGTGTATGAAAATGAATTGTTATTTTGGTCAGTTATGACAAGTATATAACTAAAACTACCTTCTTTTTGTAAATAATTATTAATTATACTATATTTTCCCAACTATTTTAGAGATAATGTATACCTACAATTCCACACTTGCAGTTTTTGATTGACAAGGTACAGGTTTGTTTATATGTAATTACCTCTTTCCAAAATACATTAATGGAAGGGTATCAGAATTGTTGTTATGTGTTCTTAATTTGAGTTCTTTGTAAGTGGTTAAATGGAGTAACTTAATTTTTCAGTTTGCTTTCTAACATCCACTTGTTTTTTATATTATTATTTTATCTGACTTTGTCACTGATAATTTGTACGTGTGTTGGATGTGAAGTGGTTGGATAACTTAATTTAGTCTATAACCTTTCCTTATATTTTCTGAAATTAGAAATGTAAACAATAGATGTATGAGCCAAATGTATGTGATTCTATTATACATGTTTCCACTTTTGCATCCTCTTCAAATTCTAAAATATCAAAGGTTATACTAGTGTAGTTTGTGCTATCAAATTCTCAAACCACAAGACTGCAAACTTTTTAAGGAGATTAATCTCGTGTGTGAGAGTCTAATCTAGAACAATGTTACGTGACCAGTTATTAAAAAAAATCTTTCAACTAACCATTTTCCATGTTCAGTCATGTTTGTTGTTGGCATTGCAGTCATGGTTTTATTACACCAACTCAAGAAGCTACAGCCTTGACTAGAAATCAGTAAGTTTACAGTGTGCAAACTGTGCTGCTAGTAGACCTATATCTTATAGCTTCTGATTCTGTGCACTATGAAAACATACTTCTAG
The DNA here is from genome assembly GCF_004210375.1 of Tachypleus tridentatus. Taxonomy (NCBI): domain Eukaryota; kingdom Metazoa; phylum Arthropoda; class Merostomata; order Xiphosura; family Limulidae; genus Tachypleus; species Tachypleus tridentatus. Next base: position 132,687,385 of record NC_134831.1, on the reverse strand, counting down.
TTTGAAGAATCCTTTTGTGAACAGACCATAGACTTAGTGATGGGTTCACCACTCTCAGGAATAAATGGTGATATTTTTGAGAATTTGTAATGTAAAAAAATTTATTATCAGAAACCCACAATAAAAATTTCTGGAAACATAATGTGGATGCTACTTTTATCTTTTTACAATAAGGCACAAAAAAAGTTACTGTCTCATGGTTATATTTTCTTTCACAACCAGACTGTTAAGTGGAAGAAACAGAGGAAGCTGACAAGTTACCTTTCCTGGATGTATAGATTAAATAGGTCTAGAAATTTAATGATTTATTGGAAGCTGGCCAACACAGACAAACATCAAATTATTCTAACAGAGTCAAAAGAGAAATAATCTTGTGTCTATACAAAAGAGCCATTAATAGTTAAATTTAAACTGAGAGTTAGTTACAAACTCAACAGGCTGTGCAAGAACATTCATCATCAAGAACTGACTTTGCAGCAGTGCACTAAGAAGTTTGCTTAAAGAGGGAAGCAACCTAGTCAGTGAACATCTCAACAAACACATGTGAACATTGTTTTGTGTACCTGTTGTGCCATACAAGTAGGATAGTTTGGTAGACACTTAGATCAGTAATTGAAATAATACAAAGAATCATTCTGGCTAATAAAAACAGATAGTTTAGTGAGAGCAGAGCTATTTGTTGTCACTGGTAACCTAATTGACATGGACAGCTGTACAAGCAAGTCTATTGATGAAGCTGAAAACTGGAAAAATAAGAACAAATTTGTAAAAAAAAAATCAATATGTGTATATATAGATCTTGATTTAGACATTATTAATCTCTGTGCATTCATATAGATAGACATAAGCAGCTTTGAAAACAATTACAAGAGTTCTAAAACTAAAGGGTGTTCGGAAAGTCACTGTGCAGTTTTGAAAGCAGCAATAACAGCATTCATTCAGTCTGTTTCAAGCCAGCAACTGATAGCGGTGTTTTAAAACAAAATAAGAAGGATCCAGGCCTGTATTGATGCCAACGGGGGTCACTTTCAACATTGTTTAAAATTGTCATTCATATTTACTTCCTGTATTCTATATTGAAACATGCCTGTTAATAAATATATAAGTGCACAGTGTCTTTCTGAACACCTTGTATTTTTGAGATTTACTCCTTTGGAAAACTTGCCTTGTTAGAACAGAAGTGCATGCTGTACACAAGTTTTATTTTAGTAGTTTCCAGTTAGTGAACCTAGTTTTAAATCTCACATTTTGTCTCATTTATTCCACTACCTTATTCAAATGTTCTTGGTTTTCTTAGGTTTCACATGTGAGTAGACAATTAACAACTCTAAAATACTATAGAAATTGAAGACAAAGATCTTTTCATTTAGACATTTTTTGTTGCTGGTCAAGGGGTCATGGCCTATTATCTGTGTATTGTAAAATGCTTTATGGATGTTATTCCCCAAAGCAAGAACTTAAAAAAAGGTTCAATTTTGCATCTAATATTCAAAAACCTACCAGCCATTAAAAGTATGGATAGCTTGAATTTGCATGTGTGTAATCCAGATAGTCAAAGTCACATCTGCTAAATATAATTATATTACTTTTCAAGTACACCTTTTTGCATTTTATGTTATTCCAAATGTCAAACATGTTATAATCAAAATGTGCAGTTACAACTATGCTGCTCTTTAACCATAGTTTTGTTACAATCAGTGTTTTACCTCCTACTTCTGTAAAATTGTGGTTTTAAGATATCAATCTTTATTAAAGGTTAGTAAACTATACCAGAAAAAGAAAGAAAAGCCTTGTACATCTGAATAATAAATAACACAATCAGCCAATCTTTTAAGGAAGCCACTAGGATTTGGTTATGTCTACAAAGGATTCAGGTAATTTAAGTTCTAATGGAGTAAGTAGTTGGACAAGTTGATAGTACACCTGCCTTTCTAATGAGAATACCCATAATTTATTGTTGGCTTCTACCATTACTGACAGGCCTGTTAAGAATATATTTGAAGTTGGCATTAGATTAGCAGTTGAAATGTATGATTTTGGCTGTTTTTTAAGTTAGTATTTGATGAACAAAATTATGTATAAACAGAAAAGTTCAGTAACTAATTAATAATTATAATTAGGTGATAGTATAGAATACTAACCCTGATACAAAAATTGGGACATCCTATTCTGTTAGCACAAATCTTAAGCCGTTCTATAGGATATAACCTATTTATTTTTTTGCAGATATATTACTTCTGTCACAATATACTCTGGGATAAAACATTTTACACAAAATGAAAAAACAGCACACTGAAAAAAAAGTGTTTGTGACATTTGGTTAAATATATATACTTGTATACTATAAATCTATTGATGTATGTGTAATTTATTTTCTCTGCTTAGTTTCTTACAACAACCATTGTGATACAAAATAACATTGTAATGGTTTTACAGCAAAATATTTTATTTTTATGAGATTATTTCCAGATTATGAATTAAGATATTTCATTAAAAAAATCAAAATAATGTACAAGTCGTGTACATTAAGTCCATTTAAGTCCATTCTTTCTATAAGACTTTTCAAGAAAGCACTTCACTAACTGAAAAAAAAAACACCTTAAAATTTAAATACTGAATTTTATAATAATTTTTAAAAAATATCCACACATTTGTATCTTTGAGTAATTAAAAGTTGTAAAAACTATACATTGATAAATAAAATAAATTTGTAAACATATTTGATTTACTCTAGTCAACTCAAGTATTAAATGATATTCTTTGATAGTTCAACTTGCAATGCATTATTAGGTTTTAATTTTTTCTCAGTCTTCTAAATATTGTGAAACAGTATATTTTTGTTTAAGCTGATGTGACCCTGTTTAGAGGATATAGGAGACTTATTTTGAAGAAAGCATAAGAGTAATATAAAAGTCAGTAGCTATATATGTATTTGGAGACCACACAGAAAGGCACTCTAGTCATTTGGGAGTTGGCTTTGACTCTGTTATAAGGTTATTGTTGCATAAATTGTAATTAGTTTTGTTTAAAATTTTATTTTTTTATAACTGACTTGTCACAGTACTTCAGTTATTATCACAGAGTTACTTTGATGATGTATTCTGTTAAAAAAGGATCATTATGCCACAGAAATCTGTGCAGATAGAAAACAGTTGCCTTTAAAAATTATTTGCAATAATAACAGATGAAATATTTAAATGTATTGAACAGAGATAAGAGTACTACCTATGAAAACTAGTAGGAAAACATTAAGTTTGTGTTATTCATGCAGAGTCTGAAGTAAAGAAATTAATCATCTGAACCACAGTACCATGAGGTGTGATAAATATGAATAAAACTTCTAAATATATCAATTGAAAGTCCTCTGTTGGTGTTGGTTTGTTACTGAAAGTTAAGTTCTTTTAAGTATAGATCCAAACTGTGATATTTTGAAAGATTAGAATTTCTTATGGTTACCTCCTACTGTCTATGTTGTGCAAACATTGTGTGGACAAGGTACTGTATTCTTGTAGCTATCTGTGGTAAGGTTACTACCATGCATTTCTTAGAATCATCTATTATTGTGTACATTTTACTTACCTTATTATGTCAAGGTTCAGTTTTCTTGCATCTGATCAACTTTTATTCAGTAGACTGTGTGGGAAATAAAAGGTTTAATTCACTTCAAGGCTACAGAATGACCACTTAGTAAAAATTTAAAACTATGCTAAACTAATAATTTACACAATTTTTAGGACAGCCTTTAAGAAATGTAACAAAAATTAGTTATATTTTATCTGTAATTCATGTAAACTTAATGAAGTTTAATGTTTAATGTTAGAAATCGGTTCCTAACTGATTTTCATTTTACTATAAACTACAAACTACTCAAATGTTAACTGTAATATCTCGATTAGTTTAAACTAATGTTGAATTTAGAAATGATTTACGTATAATCTCATGCCACTCTGGTAAAGTAGTATTTGTACAGTTTTTATAATAGAAATTCCTGATTATTCCTGCTGCTGGTTAGGTTTTGGAGTATTCATTAAGGTTCACTACAAAATATACATTTGTTTTTAATTACAAATCTATAATAAGAAGTATAGGAAGGTCCAGCATAGTGGATAAAAAATGCCTCATATTTACCTTTGACCTTTTATTTTAATTTTTCCTTCTTGTGCATGACATTTTCTGGGGTCCTGGTTAAATAAAACATACATTTTACAGTTTAGTGTACTGTGGTGTGTATGTATGTATTTATGTACATCACTTGCTTTTGGTTTTCATTTTTTAATTTTTGTAATATTATGGTGTTGGACAGATGTTGAAGTCTGAGTTTCATTTTTTGATGACCTTTGTTTCTCTCAGTGGTGTTCAATTGGTTTGTTCATTTGTTTTATGCCATTGTTCTACCATATGATTTTGTTTTTCTTCCATACTTTGCAGTAATGTACATCATTATCTTTTATTGGGGTTGTGTGTTTTATACAGCTTATTGTTATGATACATAAATAAAGTGTTCAGTATTTAACTAAATACATGTACTGATTCAATGTTTCAGAAGCCCACCAGGCTTTGGAGCTATTAGAAGAATATCATTCCAACTTAACCAGTCCTCAAGATAAGCAACTGAGAAATGCTATTGAACGTGTTATTAGAATTTTCAAAAGTAGACTTTTTCTAGCCTTGTTAGGTAAGTCCGTGTAACTTATTATGATTCTAATATTTAAAACAAAAATTTTGCACAATAATTTTAAGACTAATGAAAAAGTAGAATTGAATAATACTTTGAATTTCCCATACATTTTAAATAATTGTAAGAAAACAAAACATTTGTTGTTTGTAATTGTATCTTAGAGTAAATGCCAAGGACACTATGTTCATGTTAAAAATATTTTAAATTGTTCATATGTTTTTGAACTTTTAAATGTTTAAACTTGTCAGGAATTGAGAGTATATAGTATTATCAAATATTGATCAGTGTGTCTTTATGTGTATCAACAGTTGAAATAGTCATTATTACATGATATCAGAGGAAATGTTAAGGTTCAACCTATGTTCATTTGCTCTAATTTTTAATTTCATTTTTCTCTGAGACTGATTTTCATGTGTGTGGTTTATGTAATGAGTACTTGTTTGAATATTGTTTGTGAAAGTCTCTTAGCATCTCCTGAAGTAAATATATATACTATATATTTTCTATTGTGGTCATACTTTGACCTTCTGGTGTATAAAAGTGCAAATAAATCTGTTACATTTGTCTTGTCCTCCTTAATTTATATAAACTTGTGCTTGTTACATCCTTCTAGTTACACAACGAGTTCTGATGTTGGAAATTTGTAGATTATCAGAAATTATAAACATAGTTTTTTGTTTTTTCCATAAGAACATTCTTTATAATTCCCTTTGTTTTATAAGTTGTTACCATTTTATATACTGCAGTATCGTTTTTCCAAACCTGTCATAAAGTACTGAAATGTGAATATCTGTGTATCCGATTTGTGTGTTTAGCACGTTGTTTGTATACTCTACTAGTAATAGACGCAGTTGCTGTAAGAGCTTTAGTAAGGGTAGTAGGCCCAACTTATCTGTCTCTATTATTACCAGTGAACTAAGCTAGGAGTAGCGTGCAGGCTATATTTTGGTCACTGGAGCAGCTATATACAAGCCTGTGTTAGATAAGGCCAGTTTTCTAAGTGCATATTTTGAGAATATTGTATGTGACAAAAAACTTCAAGGATCTTTTTTGTAAGTATATGTGGATGTAGGTAAATGCTGATAAGTATGAATCTATTTTATAATACTTTAAGTTCTTTTTTTCCTGTTATAAAAGATATCAAAATGTAAATGTCCAGGTTTTATCGTAGTAAGAGTTGTATCAAAAATCATTATTTTGTGAAGTAAAGCAGACTTCATATTACAAAATATTTTTATTGTCAAATTCCTACAAGATAAAGAATTTTGTATTGATTGTTTAATTTGTGCTTTTAATCTCAGATGTAGACTACAGTGTATTTTGCCATCCATTTTAGGTCATCCAAATTAAGTAGTGCATGTTATTTACATTTTAATGGTTAATCTTTGTGAATTGTTATTGTATGACATTGGATTAACATATTCACTCTTTTGATTCTCATTGTCTCTAACAATGTTAAATATTATCACATAACTAATTTTATTAACAAACAGGATACTGTATCTTTTAAATATACTAAACTATTAAACTTAGAGATTTTTGTGATAATCAGAATAAATTGGAGCCTTAAGTGTTAAACAGCTGATCATGGAGTTATGAGTTTAAGACCTAATGGATTGTCAGCTTATATTGTTTCTGAAGTTTTCAAATACATTTATGTTATGAATTACAGTGAATTCATTAGCAAGGAAAAAATATCAACTGTGACAATTGTTGAGATACCAAAGGTGTGCAACATTATGTGACATACAGAATCTTTCAGTGACAATTGTTGTGATACAGAAAGGTGTGCAACATTATGTAACATTCAGAATCTTTCAGTAGAATTACCTTCTTTAACTTACTTCAGCTCTTAGACAAAGCTGTGTTCTAATTGCATTACATGGTTGTCTATTGTTTGATTGAAATATATTTTAAAAACATGTGAATTCTATGTATGTCAAGCATTTTACTTTAATACCTATTTATGTGGTGTAATTTATTTTAAAAAAGATATTTTGATGCTAAAGTGACCGTAGTTTATTACAGCAGCTCTGGATTAATGTGGTTTCAAGCATACAATTTTGTTTTAAGACTGGAAGCAGAGATTACAGTTTCAGTTCTTTATATGTGATGAAACAGAAACAGAACTGTTTGTTGCAATCGTTGAAAACAATGAAAAATCCCTTTAAAAAAATGTACAATTGGCTAATTTGTACTTTACATTTCATTAAACTAATGTGGAATGTTTGAAGTTTCTGTAAATGTAATGCACTTTGAATTTAAAGAGATTCCCGACATTTGTATGATACCTTGGTAATAAGTCACCATGTCTAAAAATAACCAAACTATGTCTTATGTTTAAAACAACATATGCATATAAGATGTATATATTGTTTAAAACATAAAGTATGAGAATCAGTGATGATGAGAAAACCAACTTGTAGAGAAAAATATATATGTAAACATATAAAGTATGAGATAGTGACATACTAAAGATAAGCATGTGACCTCTGCTAATTTGGTAAGAAGGGATGAGTTAGTGGGGACGTTTGCCTTCTCTGTTATATCCTACAATATGTGCATGTAATATGCTTCTGTAGTGGTCTGATTGCTGTTGTATCAACAACCTCCAGATGGAGTAACACATGTAGTGTGGTCGCTGAATCGAACAGTAGTGTTGTTATTGTGGCACAAACTGTCAGAAGTCTTTATCAGATAAACGAGTCTCAACACTTGTGCATCTTCTTCATTCTTACATTTTCTTCTGTCTGGAAAACTGTTCTTCAATGTTTATATGATTCTGGAACTTTGAATTTATATAAGGACACAGGTAGTCAGGATGCTGCTTAGGTTAAAATGACCTTAGGAAATGTTGAAATTAGGCATACCTTTGAATAAGCTACTTTGGATAGATCTTATTTTTTATGTAGTTATTCATGTAGTATAAAAATATTTTTCATTTCCATTTGATTCGATAGTCATAATGTGAATAAGAAAAAGCTTTGTTTGTATTTTTGTATTTAATTTGTTTTATTTATGTTCAGAAACTTTCTTGTCAACACTTCATATACTTTCATATACATAACATTTTTTTTTATAGGATTGGTGTGGTATAATATAAATGTTTTCAGATGATGTTCTAAATCAAGTTAGGTTATTTTTATCGGTGTTTGGGTATTTGTCAATATAACATGAATAGTGATGTCGGTTATGATTGCACTGGCATTTTTCATTAGGTAATGCTAATGTTGTATTTACAATAGGTATAATACGTTATGGTATGAATTATAAACTTGCACATTTATTTTCATTTAGACATTTCTTTTTAGCTTAGTAATTTATGATATGGATAAAGGAAGTTAAGGACCTTTCCCCTCGAAGTTCTTGACATGTCAGTGCTTTTACATATAAATTAGTACAATTTAGTTTAATTCAGAAAAATAAAACAAACTGTTAGAAAAAGAATGAGTGAGTAAGACTACAAAACCTGGAAGAGAGATCTGGTAATTGATCTAAAAAAACAGAAGTCAAACAATATAGAAATTATTGAAAATGAACAATGGTAAAATATAATAATAATAAAAAAAACTTTGAAAATCAAATTAAAACAAAGACTTCGAAAGATTGTTTTTTTCATTCCTCCTTGTCTGTATTTGACACGTTACTGTTTAAATTGTCAAGTTTCTAGCACTAATTTTCTCATAGTACAACAAAATAATGTGTTGCTTATGGAGTAGGAGGTAATCCAGGCTAAAGCTAGAAGCTATCACCACTTTTGGGAACAAAATCTTTGGCATATAATTTTAAAAAAATCATATCATGAAAATATTTGTCCAGAAATAAAAAAAAAAAAGATAAAAATAAAAACACATTACAGTATCATTTAATTTTGTCTTACCCCCACACCCTACTGATTAGATGCACATAATATTTAATTACCATATTTGCATACAATTACTGCTGTTAGGATTTAATTTTTTGTATTACCATCTGTGAAGATACCAAAAAGTAGCTATAATATCTGAACTGTCCATGAAAATCTAACACTGTTAAATTTAATAAAATAAAATATGTTAAACATAATATATCGTGTTTAACAAAGTTAAAATAGAAAATTCAATAAAAATAATTATACTTATTAATGAAAGTTATTAAAAAGTAATATAACTAAACTAATAATGTAATATTATGTATTTGGAATGTCACATGTAGTTCATATAACTTAAAACTAATGGGAAGTAAAACCAATGGTGGTCAATAGACAAAGCCATATATATTGTGGAGTGTAGATGTGAAACATCTAAAGTTATAATCTTTAGCAAGAATATTATTCAATTTTCCATAGAATCAGGTAGTTCAAGTTTGAAATAACTAGGGGTCATTTGTGACTGTAGCAGTAGAAGTTAGTCTAACAGTTACTTATGTTGAATAACTAAAACTCAGATTGAATGGTAAAACAGTTCTGTTTGTTTGTTTTGGAATTTTGTGCAAGGTTACATGAGGGTTGTCTACACTGGTCATTCCTAATTTAGCAGTGCAAGACTAGAGAGAAGGCAGCTAGTCATCACCACCCATCTTCAACTCTTGGGCTACTCTTTTACTATTGAATAGTGGAATTAACTGTTACATTATAATCCCCCACAGCTGAAAGGGCAAGCATGTTTGGTGTGATGAGGATTCAAACCTGCAACCCTCAGATTATGAGTCAAGTAACTTAACCACATGGCCATGCCGGGCCCAGTTAGTTGTGTTGAATAACTAGAAATCTAGGTTGAATGGCAGAACGGTAACCTACATAGAATATCTAGAAAACCAGTTTGAATAACAGACACTGTTTGTGTTTCCTCAGTAATAGGAGTTTCCCAATTTATATGTTTTGACTTTCAGTCTGATATAGAAATGCCTATATTTAATAACTTGCAACTTGCAAAGCATATTATATTGAGTGGTAGGGAGTTGTCTGTACTGAAAACAAAACCTGGCAACTGTCAGTTAGTAAGACACAGTGATGAGTAACTGCTGGAAGGACTATAGTTGAATTGGTAAACATACCAATTTAAACTGGAACTTTTGATAGTTTTTCAAAGCTGATTTTCTGTCTTTGACTGTGGTATGTTAAAACTGGTAATCTGAAACACAGGGGACACTGGGAATAGTTCTAACATTTTATTTATCTTAAAGAGAAAAAGATACCAAAAATATAACTGAATATAGTACTTTTTGATATTGTGTTAAATATATGTATGGTATGCTTCATCAGTGAAGTAGTTTATATATGAATAAAATTCATAGCTGGTTTACTATTACTGTTAATTCAGAGGTATCCTAAATAAATGTCAGAGTGTTTTGTTTGAAATAAAAATAGTCTAAGTTTTACTATAAATTTTGTATTGGAAAATACATATATTATTTAAAAACATAAGTGTATAAATACAACATTAGAACAGTTTTGTTTTGAAATATAGGATAGGTCTTTTAAAATTAATACTTATTGAAATATGTGATCAGTTATGGGTCAGTGGTCTTGTATTTACAAATCAACGTTATAGTAAGAAGTGAAATTAATATAATAATATGTAAGGTAAACGCTGCTTAAACATAAAGATTTATGAAGACTTATTATGACAACTACAACTGATTATTGCATGACTCATTTTCTTGTTGATTTTAAGCTACCAACTAAAAAACTGGCAATTCTGGTTCTTCACCACAGGGTAATGCTGAATCATGAAATACTTGTCATGCAAGTATGAATCAGCATGAGAAAGGATAATAATACAGCGATAAAAATGAAAACAACAACAACACAAAAACTTTAATTTTAGTAAGGACTTAATAAGTAGACATTTTCCTTTTAATAATTTCCGAGGGAAAATCACGTATACAAGTTCTGTGGTGATTTGAGTAAATAATCAATATGGACAACCATTCTGATGGTGAAAAACTGGTTCGAGAGAAGTAGGTAGAGTTTGTTGTGTTGTTGTTTTTTTCACTTGTGCTTCAATACTTTTAAGTTAGTTAAAATAGAGTAAATCTCTATGCATCTGGTTATTCACATGTAATGTTCATTGTACGAGATTACAAGCCAGGAGCACGTGATTGTCAGGAGGAATGTGTGCATCATTTAACTTTAACCGCGTTGAAACACTTTTTTTTTAAATTGTTTCTGGTCCACATGGATTTTTTTTCAATCGCGATACAAATATATATTTGTACTCGGCAAACAACGCACACACTACCACAATCTTCCTCGTGACCAAGTATTGTTCATTTCATCACGTGACTAAACAAACAGAAAAATGTGTTCGATGGTTTTGTTAGTTTTCACGATTTTTCCTTCCCCCACGTGCTTTTTATGCACGGTCCACTGGTTGCCATGACAACGATTCGGGTTAGAAATCCCAGGAAAGATTACTTCAGATGCTTCTTTCACTTGTCACCAGAAATATCGTTTATTTACTGCAGTTGCCAGGTGAACTGAATCACATATTTATATGCTGTTTATCTTGACAAGTGTGAACGGTTAACGTGGTGCATTTATTATTACCGCTGTTATTCCACTATAAGTGCACCCTTTTGATATAGTCAATTTTGTACATAGGCACGTGCTAAATATATTTGTGTGGCCTTGGAACGCTCTAGTATTTGTGTGATAAATTAGACGCATGTAATCATAAGTTTTGATGACGAGAAACCTACATGAAATAAAAATGTATCTCTGAACGTATGGTATGGGTATCAATACTTTTACTGATTAGCAGAGAGAACAACGTTTCGACCTTCCTAGGCCATCTTCAGTTTAACATCTTTTAACAAAGTGTTAAAACCCATACCAGCCGTTCTGAGATACAACTAATCATCATTCAACAGCCCGAAATGGCCAGGTGGTTATAGCACTCGACTCGTGATCCGAGGGTTGTGAGTTCGAATCCCCGTCACACCAAACATGCTCGTGGGGGCGTTATAATCTGACTTTCGATCCCATTCTTCGTTGGTAAGAGTAGCTCAAGTGTTAGCGATGACTAGCTTCTTTCCCTCTAGTCTTACACTGCTAAATTAGGGACGGCAAGCGCAGATAGCCCTCGAGTAGCTTTGCGCGAAATTAAAAAACAAACAAACAATCATAATTAAACAGATTTACTTATGTTTCCACATTATTTTATTTGAGCTCTATTTTTACCCCGCAAGTTCCCATAATTTGGAGAGCACAAATTGCCTTGCGGTAATTTTGTGGGGAATTCACCAAACAAACAGGCCCCTCATTTATTTCGCATTTTATTTTCGTAGCTAAACTTTATTCGACGCGTACTAGTCTACCAGTCTATCAGCACGTTTTGGGCAATGATGGATTTGGGATTTTTATCCGCTGGAAAGTTTAACAGGGTTAGCTTTGGCACATCTGTTGGGAAGCTGAGTACCACAAGCGTGGAGTCCCCATTTCTCGTCCCACCTTGGGTATTCCCTGTTGCCAGCGCTTCTAGAACCCATGGAAGATGATAGATAACAACGTATTTTGATTAACGTGCTGGCGAGAAATATTAATGAAGGTGATTTCCTATAGGTAATAAATATTCATGAGTACAATATGCATCAGCTGTCTCTTCGAATCACGCAAAAACGAAGTCCACGTGCGTCTTTAACCAGCAACAAATCATCACACTCAATAAATCTGATACAGCATGTGTAGAATAAGAGTAGTTTTCCATATTTAACTAGTTTCTGTAATACTGAAACCGTATTGTAAAAAGTTTGTTTATAATTATGTGTAAAGCTACTTTATGGCCTGTCTGTGCTCTGCCTACCACGGGTATTGCCCGGCACGGCCAGGTTGTTAAAGCACTCGACTCGTAATCTGAGGGTCGCGGGTTCGAATACCCGTCATACCAAACATGATCGCCACTTCAACCGCGGGGGCGTTATAATGTGACTTTCAATCCCACTATTCGTTGGTAAGAGTAGCCTAAGAGTTGGCGGCGGGTGGTGATGAGTAGGTGCTTTCCCTCTAGTCTTACACTGCAAAATTAGAGGCGGCTAGCGCAGATAGCTCTCGTGTAGCTTTGCGCGAAATTCAAAACAAGCCAAAGCTAGAAATATATTTTTTGGATTGGCATACGCAATTGTACTAGCAGAAAACGTAGTATTCAAACTTCCTTGAGACTCGTTGTGTTCAGATGGTTAGGGCGCTTGACTCGCAATATGAGGTTTGCGGGCTCAAATGTCCGTTATACCACACGTGCTCGCTCTTTTAGCAACAGGTGCGTGGTGATACGACTGTCAATTCCACAATTCTTGGGTTAAAGAGTAAGCCCAAGGGTGGCGGAATTTAATAACGTTATATTTGTTGAAGTTTCAGTCAAACAACACACGGGTTGATCTTTAAGATATATCTTCACGTTTCTAGTCTTCTATTCGTTAAGTAAAACTGTCGTTCCTTCGCAACAACTTGTGGTTACTAGACGGAAGAATGGTGTACTAACTGTACAGAGAATTGGGCCTACCTATCATTTAGCCCCTAAGAAGTAACCTTTGTTTCTTGTCATGATACATATTTAAAACAAACGAGGTGCAATACACGGCTGGACATGGTCAGGTGGTTAGAGAGCTCGACTCGCTATTTCCCACCAGACATGCTTGCCCCTTTAACCTTGGAAGAGTTATAACGTTACGGTCAATCCCACTATTCGTTGTTAAAAGAGTAGACCCAAGAGTTGGCGGTGGGTGGTGATGACTAGCCGCCTTTCCTCTCGTCTTTCGCTTCTAAATTAAGAACGGCTAGCACAGATAGCCCTCCTTTGCGCGAAATTCAAAACCGTCGTTATTTAAAACAAAACTGAGAAGAAAGTGCACACTTAAAAATGAATTTTGTGGGAAGTACTGCACGGGAGTGTGATAATATAAACTGTAATTATTTTATATATTAAAAGTGGTATTTGAAAAAATACGAGTTTTTTATTTTAAGAACTCCTATTTCTCACTGCTACATTTAAAAATTACATGGATAAAGGTATTATCAACCTCTAACGTACAGCCCTAGTGCATGCAGTTCTCTTGTGAGTACTTTTATTCAAAATTATATTATATTACAAAGAAATGATTGTTGTTAATATTATAGTTATTTTTGTAATTTAAAAAAAAATTTGAGTACTCAAAGTGTGAAATTTTATTTGTTTTATTTGTGGTGCTATTCAATAGATGGCGCTACATCAAACATTTCGGTCACATACATACATATACACGCACATAAACGCTCTACGTTCATTATAGTAAAAAGATGTAACCATATTATATTACTATGACCAGTGAAGGGAGGAAGTGACCATGTGATACATTTTGTGTAGTTCACTCAATAGCTTAACTTTTTTTCTCCTGTTAAAAAAGGTTAAAATACCATCAGGCTCTTTGTCACCATTGGATGTAGGACCATTGCTTCTTGAACCTGCTTTTTTTTCCAACAAGTGGTTAATCTCTCTTTTTTTTTTTTTTAAGAGCCACAATTTTTATGCATCAAAATGTTAAAATTTTGCAGCTAGCAGTTTTAAATTATGTACCATAAAAATTATTATTTATGCAGTAGAAAAAAATTATGCATTTCTTATGGAGGAAAGTTTTAAATGATTAACACAATAATATTTAACAGGATATTAGACAACTTAAATAAATGTGATATGAAGGTAGCAGGATAGGAATATTTTCAGGGGGGGGCCATACATTTTTTGCTAAACCTGTGCTTTGAAGATTATTCTACTAACCTATGTTAACACTACATTAAAAAAATATTTATGAATACTAAAAATACATAAGATATGATCAAGTTTTTGGATAAAACTTGCTATTTTATTTCATGGGTGTTAATTTTTACCTTAATGTAACTAAGGGATTTGTAAAGTGTAGTCTTGTTCTTACAATGAAATGAAGTATAATGAGAATTTCCTTTAATACAGAGAGTTGTTTAAATTTGTATATTTTATCTTCTCATTGGACATGCTCATGGCGTATGAGTACAGAATTAGAAACCCTGACTTTCTTGTTAATATTTAGGTGAAATATGGTAATCTGTAGTTACAGATAATGCTTAAAATCATTTTGTTCTTGAAGGATTATATTTCTGTGTTTTATGGTTACTCATATAGTTGATGGACTTTCAAAGGGGGTACCAATAGAAAGGGGAAAACAGTGAACTCAAGTTATTGCACCATAGGTTTTTTTTTGTACTGGAAATTACATTATTATAGAACATCATTGGTGGTGAAAGAAGGAGCTGTAAGATCTAGGTATTAATCCTTCTGTAAAGTTTTAAATATGTTATATTAAAATGACTTGGAAGATGCAAACAATAATTAATTGCTCCTTTGGAAGAGTATATAACAGTCCTTTCCAACAGAAAATATTCATACACTCATATAATAATGTGTTCAGTTGGGGATTCATAATTTACAAGATGGAGATACTCCAAAATAATATGGGTCAACTTTGGACCCCAGGACCATCTATAAAGAGAATTACAACAAGTCATATCCCAATCCATGGTAAACAAGATTAAACATTTTTTAACGGATAATAATTCACAAATAGTGGTAGAAGCTACCTATGTGCCCCAGACAACAAAAGTCATCATAATCGAGAAGGATTTCTATTTGGAAACAAAGCCAACAGGGTATGTGTTTACCAGTATAAGCTTCCAATTATATCTCATTTTAAACTATCACTTCATGCTATTTTATTTGAAGACCTCCAGGCAAGCAGCCAGATGCAGTACCTGAAATTTGTTCAGGCATGCTGTCTTTCTTATACACAAGGTGGAAAGCCAACTGGGAGAAGTGGTGTGTTTTTGACGTTAAAGCATTACAGTGGAACCTTTTAGAATGGAAACTACACTGCAGAACTATTGTAAAGATGCACATTTATCAAATAGCATGTCACATGTTAGAAACAGAATAAACAGCCAGAAGAAAAAGTGGAAACTTCCACAGTAATGTTTTCTTAAATCCAATGACAATAAATGTAATAGTTTCTGTATTTTGTGTTACTAAACAGTCTGCAATTTAACCAGAATAAATAACAGTATTTTGTTTAGTGGATAAGATCTTTCCTAGATCCAAAAAAGCATAAATAATTTACAGGAATGAGTAGGGTGCGACCTGCTGAACATTTAGCTGTAGTTGTAAAGGTGATAAAATTGAGCAGCTTTTTGTGATAGTCACCATTAAACCCAAGCTAAATATGGTGAGCAGCTTACTTACACTGTTTACTGCCTCCACCATTGTCCTTCTTCACACACCTTATGTGATTAGGGACCTCTTTCAAAATATCCTGTTTGTACATGGATGTTGCTGTTTACTTCAGGCATTCATTTGCATTACTACCTTTGTCAGGGATAATTCAGCTAAATATTGTTTGATTTCTTTTATGGCCTACAATTTTGATAATAGGTATCCTATTATGATCATATTTATGTCTGCTGCATTAATAACATTCCAAACATTTTGTGACCTTGTAGGTTAGTTTCAAAACTGATGCTTCTGATATATGTAGGGAATTCAAAATGATAGATATAAGCATTTTTGAAGAAAACCAGTGTGTTCTCAGAGAAATTTCATAAAAAAAAACAACTGATAGCCAGAAGTTGGTTTTCAGCAAAATTTTTCTTATGTTAACCTTTCAAAACCCCATATATCTTCCGAAGTACATTTCTCTTTCAGGACTGCCCTATACTATACAGTTCATCATAAGATATGTGACCTTCTGGCAAATAACTAATATTGAAAAAAAGTAAAAATTAAAGCAGCAATCAAATAAAGTTGTAAACAGTGTCAATAAACTTTCAATTGTTCAGTTATTGAATTGTAATATGATATAAAATTACCTGCAGTGAATAAAGCACAGATAGCCATTGTATACTTTGCAACAAACAAGTAAATACACTTAAACTTTTTGTGCATTTTTTCAATAGTTGTTAAGTAATATTAATGACAAGTTTAAATTTATTTGTTTCTGTATTTATGAGCTACGAAATTTAACTGATTCAGTGACTCAAAGTCAGGGAAGGAAACTGCTTGGGATTTCAAGCTACCTTACAAGAAGTTTAGTTTTATAAGTTTCAAACAAATAATTTTACATGCATATTATATCTGTCTGTGTGTATATGATTTTAATTGTGTGTCTAATTTAAATTATCCCTGTAACCTGGTGCAGTAATCCCTATATAGTGGCTTTACATATCAAGAGAAGGGATACCTATCTGTAGTATCATGTTTGAAGGTGTTATCTTGTTTTCTTAGTGTGTGTTAAGGTAATGTTATCCACAATGTTGTCATTTGGCTGTATGACTGTATGTGCCTTCATGAAAGTTTCCTCAATTATTATAATTGTAGAATATTTGGACCTATATTGCTAAACATATTTTGATAAAATATGGTAAGATTCTACAAAGTATAACACACTCTAAACCACATATCTGAATAATAACTGAGGACAATTTTTTTAATGATATGAAAAAGAAAGGGACTGTCAATTGTTATTATTTCATATTTTTTCCAGTTTAAATAACATTAATATACATGTTCTTATCACGCATCAGCAAAATTTATATTTGTAAAAGAAGTGGCTACATGTTTTGTGAATACCCTTTGACACCTGAGATGCTTGCTGTTTGATATATTGCATTCAATGCTCTGTGTAGGTTCTGCATGATTGTGTCATATTTTTTATTATGTGTAATTCAGATTTGAAGTTCATTATTACATTCTGGAACCTATTTTCTATCTAAGATAAATATGCTGACATCAGAAGTTAAACTTGTAGTTTTATTTTACTTTGTGTCAGTTGTTTCATGGATACTGTTTCAATATTTCAGGGTTAATTAGTGTTTTACTTTATTATTTTTGACATTGCTTTGTACAAGCATTATTTTATGTCAGCTCCATAAAAGGTTCTGAATTATAATTTCATTGGTTGTTCATATAAAGTTTTTCTCTTTGTATTTAATACAAGACTTGTAGATTTTATAAAGAATTTTTTTGTAGAATGGATGATATAGGCACCTTTTATACCACAGTTATTAACAATATTTTTACATTGTTGCATGTGAAAGGAAGTTATTCTATAATAATAGTCATTTGTTATATAAAAAGGAATTTCTAGTGATGATAAACTGACTTCAATGTTTTTGTTTTGGAACAGTTTTAGCTTCACAGTATCTTTGTTTGAACACGACTTGTTTAATTATTCAAAATTATATATGAAATATTAGGTTTTTTAATGTTTTTATATTCATTACAGTTGACAAATTGGAAATTGATATTGTATCAATATTTTTGGATCTGAAAATTTTGGTTTATAAATGATTGAATGAGTTGCTTAGTATCTGACTTTGATAAGCAATGTGCTTCAAACATCTGTTTTGTTAAAAATGAATTAGGAAGAGAAAGAAATTTAAGAAAAATTAGAACCTAATAAAACTTAATTCTTGTAATGTATTAACTAGATTCTGTAGAATATACATCTGAAAGAAAATGATAGGAATGCCAACACCTTGTTACATGAAATATTATTTATTTATTTGTTACTGAGTAAATATGAAAAAACAAAAGACAACTATTGTGTGCAGTATGTGCACATCACTGGATAGGTGCAAACTGAGTAAAGCCAAGTAAGAATTAAAGAATAAACCATCAGTACCGTTACCATTATTCTAGAGAAAACTGGTCGAATGTGGGGCCCACAGTATGTATACGAAATAATTTTTAATTCAAAATAATTGTCACACATCTCTTGTCTGGTTGTATTATGTAAAAAAGTAAACTTGTTCTGAAGTCAATGTATCACTGAAATCCAACCTAAAATGATTTATTTTTGTTTTTTAAACATTTTAATTTATTTTGTTACTTTGGTTATGAAAAGTTTTAGGATGTAAATGTGCATGTGTAATAGATCCTTGCTGTAAATTCATACACAAGATGGTAAGAGAATCAATATAAAATTGAAATTAAATGTGTAGTTATGCACATAGTTTATTTTTGAGTTATTGTATGATTTTAAAATACTGAGTCACAAGACACAAAGAAAACAGAAAAGAATGATTGGTTTTGATCGAGTAGTTAGCATGCTGGACTCCCTATTTGAGGAATTGTGGCCTGTATCCTACTACTGCAAAGAACATGGTCTGTACTTTGAGGCTATGGGTGCTTTATAAAAGTGACTGTCAAATATCATATTTTTTGGTCAGACAAGAGATGACGGTATGAGTTTTTCTTTCTTCCCTGTAGTTTGTCAGTTCAAAATTAGGGAGGAATATATGTGCACATAGCCTTTGTGTAGCTTCACATGTAACAGAAAACAATATAGAGACTGCTTTTCCTGTAACAATCCAGACAAAAAAAGCAGTTTGAAAAGATGAAATAACTTTCTTTGAATATATTGGTATTTAAAATGGGGGTTGGATGATGACTTCAAAAGGATTCATTGCATATTTTCAAGCCCTTCATTAGGTATGGGACTCACAGTCTGAGAACATCTGAAATTTATTTTATGGTTTATTTTACAAATTAAATATGAGTTACTTGACATAACAATGAGATCGAAGAATTTTGTTATTTAATGTGACAAAAACAAACCAACAAAAACTGACAGAATGAAAAGATTTATTTAAAAGAACTATGAGGTCAGTAGTTTAATATGTTATCACAGAAATTATATTCCATATTATAGAGTTATCCTGTATACTTAAAAGTTAAGAAAGTATAAGGAGCTAAAAACAGAACTAAAAGTAAAATACAGAGCAATGGTTTGCCACTGTTAATGTGGTAGAAAAGTACAAAAGCTCATATACACCTCGATATGTTGTCATAAATATAACTTTGATTTTAAATGTAAACCTACCTTTTTGTTCATCCTCTGCTTTATTACGGTGGGTTCTTTTGTTTTACATGTGTTAATGTGAGGCTGATGACAAACAGATCTTATTTTTGCTGTGAAGTAGTGTATCTTTCAAATTTCAGGCCCGGCATGGCCAAGCGCGTAAGGCGCACGACTCGTAATCCGAGGGTCGCGGGTCCATGCCTGCGTCGAGCTAAACATGCTTGCCCTCCCAGCCGTGGGGGCGTTATAATGTGACAGTCCATCCCACTATTTGTTGGTAAAAGAGTAGCCCAAGAGTTGGCGGTGGGTGGTGATGACTAGCTGCCTTCCATCTAGTCTTACATTGCTAAATTAGGGATGGCTAGCACAGATATCCCTTGAGTAGCTTTGTGCGAAATTCCAAAACAAACATACTTCCAATTCAAATTTCAATACAGGTGCAGTGAAGCTTGTCCATTCTCTTCCATTCTTGGTCTCAAATCATACCTGGTCCTTTCTACCTGAAAAAGGCTCTTACAAATTCTCACATTTAACACTACAAACATTTTCTTTCTCAACTGTGTTCTGTCTCTTTCCCTTTTAAATAAATAAATTTGTCCCTGATGGAAAGTTTATTCACATTTTCTAACTCTTGAGATATTATTTTTACTGCTGCTGAAACACCAGGAACATATAGAATGTATTAAATTATCTGAATTAATTTTTTGTTTGTTCAGAAACATTTTCAGTAATTAGAGGAAGGGAGTGCAAAAAACTGAACCAGTGAAGCTGATATCTAGATTCATTACCATACTTCGTTACAAAGTCAAGAATTTCGTTGATTTAGGACTATTTATATCGGATATGTCGAAGATACATTTCCCAGCTCTATTGTTGGACACACAGTAGAACAGCCCCTAACATTTCTAAACTCATTTCACATTATTATTTATTCTATGGAAGATGGCTATCTTTCTGTATTATAAAGTTAAACATTTAAATACCGTTTTAAACCAAAAGTACTTAAAAACACAAACCCACACTGATCTTTATTTGAATTAAACTTCGTTTCGTCGTAAGTCTATAAATGACAGGAGTAAGAAAAGCTATTTGTAATTTAAAAAAAAACTATCTTTACGAAGAAATAAATTACATGGAAAGGGAATTGGTGAAGAGGAATTATTTTTACCGTCAATTTTGTTAATTTTTATGAAGTTAAATGATGAAATTTTTGAAAAAAAATTATTTACAAAACTTGGTTTACTGTATCGTTCTGGACTTACGTCAGTTGTGGTAAAAATATACGGTGAAACTAGAAAACGTTAATCAGCTTTTCCATCATGAGAAAACTTTTATCAAGAAAAAGGTTGAATTTCCTTTAGAGAAAACAATGAAATCAGTTGCAATTAAAAACAAAGCTCGAACTATTGCACTGTTCCTACATCCTGCTTTTCAAACTATCATCGGTTTTATGAGGCAAAACGTGAAGATAATGTCAAGCAATCACGAAAACCTTTATTTACAGACTTGTATACCACGAAACCAAAAAAATATATAGGCAAAAAAGCTCTGTGTGAAACGTATGTAAGATTGCATTGTTATGAGAACTAGCATATGAGAGATACGATTAAATATGAATATTTATAAATTCATTGTTGTGAAAGTAGATCGGTATTTATTCAGACGTCAGCTCAAATGTGTTGTAGAAAGACAAGAAAATGCTTGTTTTGTTCGGGTGTCTGATGAGAAATAGCAGTGCTTTCTTACACTCGTATATGCTTCACATGAAGAACAATGACCTACATGCACCAGTTAAATGCTAGCCGAATCTTGATTAGTTTATAATTAATTTCGGGCACAGAGTTTTAATGCGAATTACCTATCTATATGTAATAAAAGTGTCGTAGGGGCTGTCGTAACGTATTTTAATTAACCAAGGTCTTGTAATCCTTCTTATACGCCATGTGAAGATATTCCTTATTGTGAATATACGGAATTTAATTAATACGAGAGCGTTTGTTAAATGTAAACCGGATTATTGTGTGATTTCTTTTTATTATCTCGGAAATATGCTTCACGTGTTGTCTGGCGTGTTCTTAATAAACAGTTAACCACGATTTTAACCACCATGCTACAGCAGCAGTGTTTATTTGTGCCTGACCTTTTATTTTGGTAATTTTGTTAAAATGTTGTGGTGTTTACCACACAGGTTTCAAGCTACAAAAGCAAGTTGTCCATGATTTCGCGGTAGAATCAATGTTTTTTTTTGCGTGAAATTTGATATTTTAGTATCACACAGAAATCACTGTGCCTGCTACTGTTATCTACCTACGTTATGTCAGTATATAAATATTCATCACACACTCACTATACAGGCATCTGTAAGTCTACGGATTTACAGCACCAAAATCAGGGGTTCGATTCCTCTCGGTGGACACAGCAGATAGTCCGATGTGGCTTTGCTGTAACCAGGGGCGTAGCTTTTTTACACCCGATGGGGGGGATGATTTTTGCAACCACCTATGTGGACTGTTCAATTTGCAAATTGGTGATCTCTGATTACGCGAACCTGAAAGCTGTAAACATGCAGTCACATAGTGATCTTGTTGCCACGATACTCGCATGTATACTTAGGCCTACTGACTGATACTTATGAACTATCGCTTTGATTGAAAAGCTTAGAAGC
Source organism: Tachypleus tridentatus (assembly GCF_004210375.1). NCBI lineage: Eukaryota > Metazoa > Arthropoda > Merostomata > Xiphosura > Limulidae > Tachypleus > Tachypleus tridentatus. Next base: position 132,665,204 of record NC_134831.1, on the reverse strand, counting down.
ACGCCTATATTAAAGATGTACATTATGGCTACTGAAAAAGCCTACATCTAGGCCTAATTATGTGATTCGATTGGTAAGAACACGAGAATCACAAGAACAAACACACAATTTGTAGGCCTGTGATGCAATAAAACAATTCAACAGACCAAATTGTAGGGGGGGGGATGATTGTATGCACCATACCCCCATCAAAAATGAAGGGGGATGTATCCTCTCAGAATCTACGCCCCTGGCTGTAAGAAAAAAAACACACAAACACACAGTAGTTACAGTTAATTTGGAATAAATCTTAGGACCCTTCCAGTATTTTCTGGTTAAATTTTTTTGGGATGGTAAGGACAGAAACCTCTTGTACAAGTTAAACAATGATTGGACCAGTTTTGTTATTCAGATACATCGTAGTTAAATACGAACGTACAGTTGCTGAACTAAAGTGATGAATGTCGGAATAGCACTAAGATTTCTCCCAACAACTTCTGTGTGAGGCAGTTATCCGGTTGAAGACGTGGGGTAGTCACATGACATTGTTATGCGAGATACACAACGTATAACCAGTAGCAAATATATAGATTCCTCTGGGATGCATTACATACGCAGCCAAAGTAAACACATTTGTATGAGGATAAAGGAAAAGAAGGTAAGTACTATATTTTACGCCTTGTAAGACGTACTTTTTTCTTTAAAAATACTTTGAAAAATCCCTACGCGTCTTCCAAGACAAAAGTAATTGGTTAAGGCTTAGGTTAGTTTAGGGTCTACTCAAAACGGCCTCTCATACAGATCGTAATCTCATTACTTACTAGTTATAAGTATTTTCAGTAGCATAAAACATTCAGTTTAACTAATATTGTCGATATACTGGGAAGAATATGATGTATTTAACTGTATTTATTCAGCACGTTGAAAAAAGTCAAGGCTGCATCAAGGTGTTGGTTACTGAGTCAAAATTGCTTTTTCTTAGAATTGTCTTCCAAAATTAGGATGCGTCTTCCATTATGTAGCGTCTTACAAGGCCTAAAATACTGTTTATGTCGTAGATTCTATGATACAACGAACATAGAAAAACAGCTATATATACACAATGAAAGCGTTAACTTCATCTTCCCATCATATTTTAAATTTTGATAAAAAGCCCTATTTTTGCTGACTCTGGAGTTATTATATTGGTCGAAACCGTAGCATGAAAACCATATTATAATTTATATCTTATAAACTTACGTGTAATAACTATTACAAAGCAAAAATACTTTTAGTTTATGTAATAGTTATTATACGTAAGTTTATAATATTTTAATGGTCAGTAATTTTAAATAGTTAAATTGTGCAATATGTTAAAAGGGTATGTTGTTATGTATATAAACTACTGTAGAAAAGTTAAAAGTTAATTTTTTAATATGTTATGTACCAAAATTGCGAAAACTATGTGTCCCCAAAAATATTTTGAAACATGCTTTTGGAGTATTTTAGGTTATATAATGTCACCGTAACCACAGCGTTGAAGAATTTATTGATAAAATATGGATTATATATATACATAACCCATTTTGTTGTTCGCAAGGCTTTAATAAGATTTGAACGTAACCAAAGAGAATCAGTTTTTGGATAAATGTAAATTATGAGTCATTTGCCTACTTTATTAGGTTTCGTATGTTTGGCATTGCTTAGTGATTACCGCACTGAGTTGCAAATTAGTAGGGCTAGTCCTATCACCTCTTGCCAACACTTGTAGATTAAGAGTTGGCTCTGCCTGAACATCGGGGATTTATCGTGGCTGTTTAGAGCATTTGTACTTGTCAAGTTAAAAGTAGAAGATATCGGTAGTTGACATTGGTTCCATGTGCTTATGGTCAATTGGTTGAATTCTACAGTTAGTACTTTTAGATTTCAGGAGAGAATTACATTATCGAATGTGATGTTCAAACTGGTCCCAAAAGCTGTTCAGTTCAACTAAGATGTGGTAATTGTCTTAAGAAAGATGATTGAAAAAAGTCACTTCCATACTTTCATAATTTCAGACAACGTGGGCGTAGTAGATTGTTACAAGGATCCTTAATTAACGGGAGGAAATGTAGCCTTGTTGATGGTATAGTCAGCAGTAACATTATATTATGAAGGTTATTCAGAAAAATATTGTATTTTGTTATAATACTTCCATCTGCTTGTACTGTCGGGAAAGACACAAACAGTATCAAGTGTATCATCTAGGTTTTTACTGTTTTATAATTACAGAAGAAAGATGAAATGACACTCATCAAATAACATCATACACTGCCAGACATTCACTGTGCTCGTTGAGCAGCACTGAAACTGCGTGATTTTATGTTAGCTCTGAAGGTCGATATTCGAATTTATTGTTGACCACCAAATGAAAGATTTTGTAATTTCGCCGCTAGAATGAAGACCACAGTCAATGTAAATATATTCCATTTGTTTTTGTGGCATTTTTAAGGTTTGTTCAGTCGTTTCCCCACTTCCGTTGTGGAACGCATATTCCCGTTTATATTGTTAGATTTTTATGATAGATGTTTTTAAACAGCCACTCAATGAAACTGTATTTGATAACGAATCTTCTACTAGACGGTCACACACACAGACTACATTCTTTTGAAAGACACAGATTACTGATAACATTTCAACACTGCACGCTTTTACCACATCGCTGCATTTATAGAGTTCATGTAACCACTTGACACGTGATGCCACAATTTTGCATATAAATAACTTAAGTGAATTAGTGCTGAAAAATGTGTGTATTATATGTATGAAGAGTTTTAACAAGTTGCTAGTTAGCGAATGTATACGATGTAAATTAACAATCTGAAACTAATGCAGGCCCGGCATGGCCAAGCGCGTGCGATTTGTAATCCGAGGGTCGCGGGTTCGCATCCCCGTCGCGCCAAACATGCTCGCCCTTTCAGTCGTGAGGGCGTTATAATGTGACGGTCAATTCCACCATTCGTTGGTAAAAGAGTAGCCCAAGAGTAGGCGGTGGGTGGTGATGACTAGGTGCCTTCCCTCTAGTCTTACACTGCTAAATTAGGGACGGCTAGCACAGATAGCCCTCGAGTAGCTTTGTGCGAAATTCAAAAACAAACAAAACAAACTGAAGCTAATGCAAATATTTGACTGAAGAGACAAAAAGATGTGGTATGAGATCTTAATTTGTATTTAACTTTGAACACAATTATCAAACTGTCACACATAAAACTCTACGTATAGAATTATTTTATAACGTTTTAAATTTCACTTAGTAGTTTTCATGACTATTCAAAAACGTTAACTAACTAATTTGTGAAGTAAAACCACGTGATTTTATTTAGTAAAATTTATACATTAAACACTTTGTCGATTTTGGCTTAATTAGATCATTGCTCTTGTATCTATTAGTTAAAGGTTTGTTTACTTGTTGAATTTGGCGTAAAGTTACTTGAGGGTTATCTTCGCTAGCTGCCTTTAATTTTTAAACGACAGACTAGAGCAGGGTTGGGGAACTCATTTTTTGTAGTGGTCACAACTGTGACTAACGAAAACAACGTTTGTCACACTATTAAAAAAAATTGAAAGATGTTAGTTTAATCAAAATAACTGCATTTCAACTAACCTTCAATGTGAAAAGTGATGGGGTTTTCATCAACTGATTTCCTGAAATTTGACTTCGTATTTATGCTCAATGAGCATTTTAGCTCTACTTCTAAATTTATGTCAGTAAGCCGGGATCTGTATTTAGACTTGAGAAAATGTAAATCCAAACATGGAAAATAATTTTGAAATTTGGAAGATTCTCAATTATCAGGACAGTGAGCCACATCTCTCTGATAGAACATATTTGTTAATTTTTTTATGTGTTCTTCGCTTTGCAGGATAAGCATCTCGTTTTCAAATCCATACTTATCCAAAGACAAAAAAGATATAATATTTTAACCGAAATTTTTTACCTTTCTCTAAGCCTGGGAAGGATCCCAAGATTCCTTCAAACTATCGTTCAATTGCTTTGACGAGCTGTCTCTGTAAGACCTTAGAAAGGATGGTTAATGCTTGTCTCGTTTGGTTCCTCGAAATTAAACAACCTCCTCTCGCCCACCCAGTGTGGGTTCCGACGACAGTGTTCCACCGAAGACCACCTGATTCGACTTGAAACGGCAATCAGAGAAGCCTTTGTCAAACGACATTTTTAGATATGCCATCTATTTCAAATGACTGAGCGTAATGATTGTAGACAGAGTCCTTTCAGTTTTAGTCCTTTTAGATTTGCCAGAAACAAGACAATCTGGTGAACGAGGCCTCTTTTATTCCATCTTGTGAACGATCGCATTGGTGTTTCTATGCCGCTCAGAAAACGAGAAATACCCATCTACGCGAGCGCTGATTGGCTGACAAGTACTGATGACGTAACTATGGATTCCCCGACGTACCCAGTATGGAGAAGCACCGAACTCAAATGTCGGAGGTACAAATATTTTATTATTTCAAGCACAAACATGATTATCGCAAGTAGTCATTTGGACTATGTATTTTATTTATTATTAAAATTTATTTGTATTTCACTAGAAATTTTCTTTTCGCCCCTTTCAAGCCCTGGTGGAACAGTTTATCATTTCATTGTATATGCCTATATAATATATAATAATTTGGGAGTTGCAACAAGTCGTAATATTTGTCTGTATGAGCGTATAGTCGTAATGTATACACCAAAATCGTAATTATTACGCTCAAATTGTGGTGGTTGGCATCTCTGCATCTTGTATCAATATTTTTTGACACTGAGAAGGCTTATGATACAGCATGCAGGTATGGAAGTGTGCTAGATCTCTATATATATATATGGGTTATGTGGCCATTTGCTTATTTTTATTAACAATTTTTTAATGGACTGGAGATTCCAAGTTCGTGTGGTGTCGACACTTTCCCGTTCTTTTCTACAGAAACTCGGAGTCCTTTAGGGTTGTGTTTTAAGTGTCACACTTTTCAGTTTTAGATTGATGTCATCACTGAACAACTCCCTCTTACTGTTGCATCTCGTCAGTCGTCGAACATGAGGTATATTGAGCAGCAGCTACAGACTGCCCTCAATTGTTTACTTAAGTGGACCCACAGCAAACGACTTTAACTTCTCTCTAAAATCATTTGTGTGCACCTTTGCCATCAACGGGGTATTCACCTTGACCCTGAACTTCATATCGGTGAAGTTGTACTGCCTGTTCTTGTGGCTCGTCTTTCACTGTAAGCTGACCTTTATACCATCTATCAAGCAGCTATGGGTCAAATGTACAAGAACACTGAACATCTTCCGTGCCCTCTCTTCCAACACTTGGGGAGCAGATCAATGTTTTGTGCTAAAGATATATCGTGATCTTATTCAATCCAAACTCGACTATGGGTCACTGGTCTATGGCTCTGCCAGGACTTTGGCCTTAAAGATGCTGGACTCCATTCATCATCAAGGACTTCAGGTCTGCACTGGGGCTTTACTCACTTTCCTAGTTCAGAGGTTATACATAAGTCTCACGAACCTTCTTTGCACTTCCGCTATTTGCAACTGTCTTTACTGTATGCTTCAAAACTTCATTCCTTACCAAAGCATCCCACCTGGGGTTGTGTTTTCCTTCCTCGGTGGGCTATAGTTTTTCAGAACAGATAATCTGCTATTGCTCCTTTTGGCCTTCTTATTCAGGTGTAGTTGGATGAATTGAGTCTGTCCTTGGATAACACTGCTGTATCCACTGGTCAGTCCATCCCACCATGGTATTCACGGGAACGAGCTTGTCGACACCGCAGCTAAATCTGTCTGCTTTGGCACTATCACCACTGTGCCTATTCCGTACATGGAGTATGGTCTTGTATTCAAGGCTCGGCTCCGTGCCAGCTGGCAGTCGACTTGGAGTGAGCAATGAGAAAACAAGCTTTTCCAAATAAAACCCTATATTGGACTTTGGCCGTCTTACTTCCGTAAGGATCGGAAAGAGGAAGTTGTTCTAACTAGACTATGCATTGGTCACAGGTTTTAACTCATAGATTTCGTTTATCTGGGACGAATGCCCCAATGTGTTGTCTGTATAACACTCAGGTCACAATAAGCCACATTTTTCTGTCTTACCGTCGTTACGACTCAAGGACGACACCATTTTGAACATGTTCTGTCCCAAGGTTTATCCATAACGTTGGTGTTATTGGTGATGGTGACGTTGTCCACCTTGGAAATATTTTTATTTTTTAAAGGTCATTAATAATTTTAATGCCATTTAGAGTTTTTAATTTATACATTAGACTTTTTTAAAGTGATTCTCTTTTAAGAATCAAAGTACATCTTGTTTGATTTGACATTAGAAAACAGCCGTAATGTCAAATAACTCGGAACCAGAACTGGAAAGGGCAACTTGAGGCGACTGACGGTGATTTTTGAACTTACCTGTTCGTCTACCTGGCGAGTTATGATAATTACAGTTATGCTACGAAAAGCCCTTTACAACTTGTATTACTATAGTTTTTCTCTTACCGCTGTAGACTGGATGTAAACATTGGTATTTAATGTTATTTATGTTGCTTTTTAAACTTTGTTTTGTTTTACCTTAATTTCCTTTTATGAATTATACTAATTTTACTTTAATTTTAACTTTTTACCGGATGTTTGGAGCATATAGCCTAGCTGCTTTATGTCATAAAACACCAAACCAACAAACTAACTGCCTTTCCTTTACAATGCTAAATTAGGGAACGGTTAGCGCAGATAGCACTCGTGTAGGTTTGCGGAAATTCAAAAATAAACAAGCAAATGCCTGTACCTGTTATTATTAACCTTGTTTGGTAACTTATGTGTTTGCCTTTTCAAGTTCTGATCCTTGGACATTATCCAATGGAACCACATTTCTACATATGTATCGTATATTCATGAAAAAATAACTCGAGAACCTACTATGAGTAGATGTTGCAAAAACATCGAAATCTAGGGACGTCTTTCACATAAATTTGACGAAAACTATAGTTTGATCCTACATTAGCGTGAATAACAAACAGAATATGATTTTGCCTACTGATTCCATTCATATAAATTTTTCTCTTACTCAAGTGACCCTCTGTCTTAATCTGTTGTCTCTGTGTTGTGTTATAAGGACAATGTCACTTGTGTAAATCTATTTCATAAGCAAGAAACTGCGTATATAATTTCATGTTTGCTTGATATTTTAATCCAATATTCTGAGTTGTTTTGATGAAATCAAGCGTGTTAATTATAATTTTTTTTAGGCCCACCGCTAGTGAAGCGGTATGTCAACGGGTTTACAACGCTAAAATCAGGTGGGCTCAGCAGATAGCCCGATGTGGCTTTGCTGTAAGAAAACACACATACATAATTTTTTTGGAGGGAAAAAATAAAACCAAAATGATTTCATTAGCTTACTAAATAATTTCATTACAATTTATAAAAATAACGATTTGCAAAAAAGTAAAAATTTGTTAAAACTGTTTTAATCGAAGCAAAACTGGGTACATTGCTCCTTCTTCTTGCATGTGCTTTGCATGACATTCCAACTTCCAAATAAAAGTTTACCACTTGTTGCATAGTCGAGTGTGTTTTGCAACATATTCTGATTTTACTATCGTTCAGTTAATTTAACGAAGAACTGATTTATTCTTTTCTCGTTGCAACACAATGTAAATGAAAATTTGTCAATACCAAACGTTCTTGTAAAGTTATCGTATAGCTGATTCTTGCGAGTACACGCAAGCAAAGCAAGTGATATGGCTAAAGGAAAAGTGCACGTTTGTTCGAGAGAAAGCGTCAGCCGTTTTCAGTTAAGGGGGAGTTGGAAAGTGAGCAGGTATGTTTAGAAGAAAGAGGGAGGGAGGGAAAGAGCACAGATGAAGGATCCACGAAATTTTTTTAAATCACAGTTGATCGTGGAGAGTATTATTAAAATAAGTCCTCTCACAGAGAAGAAACATAAATAATAGCTCTCTTGTCCACACATTACCCCCCCCAAAAAAAAATCAAAAAAATCCAGCCTTTTAAATTTGAGACCAGCTGGTTGTCCTATTTGCCATTTTTCTCCCTGCACAAAGTTGGAACTAAATCTCGAGTTTGAATTTTGTAACTTTAAAGATGTGATCATGTATAAGGATAGACCCACAGAAAGAAAGACATTCGCGCTTATATCACTTTTGTAATAATCGCTTACCTAGCTTTCTTAACGCCTTAATTTTCCCCGAAAGCGTAACAGAAGCCGCTTGGAGGGGGTTTGTCTGCTTTAATCAATCGCACCACAATACAGTAGTGTATTGTATGTCGGTCAGTTAGTAGACTTTAAAAAACGTCACACAGAGGACTCTAACATTGTAATCTATATTGTCGTGGCATCGGTAAAACATGCGGATGTCTACAAATCACGAGAAGAATTATGCATTCTGTAGGTTACGACACAGCGTAACATGTACTTGAAAAGCAAAAAATATAAATTTTTACTCACAATATTTGTTTAATTTATTCTGGAAATCGAACACTTTCGGGGAGTCTATGGAAGTACATCTAGTTTAATTATATTAATTGTATTAATATAATACAATTCAGCTGTACTTGTACCTTTTTAGCTAATAGATCTATATTATGAACTGAAGCTTTCAGTTCTCTTACGAAACTTGCGTATTCGTAGTTCTCGATATTAGTTAAGACGAATAATGTAAAAAAAATGTCCTTTTTTTAATCCACTACAGCAGATGAGAAACTATCTTACACCCAAGGAAATTGTGGTTTGTCACTTGTATATCTTTGATACATTTGTAATTTAATAATTTATTGTTTTTATCAAAAACACGTTGGTTTTTTTTCTTGTACGATTACTCCGTTTAGACTTATTTTGATGTTTTTAATTTATGAAGCTTCGTACTGAAAGCCTTTGGAAGAAGTGATTAATTTATTGCTAACATACGTAATATATATGGTGTAAATATTATTGAGGATTTCGTGGTACATCTACGTATCTATGTAATATATAATTTTCTTTCTTATATGCAGAATGGAGTGGAATAGTGAGACCAGTTATCTTACTTAGTGAAGCTAATTCTTGCTCATTTCGTACAATGTATGAAATAAGATATTATTAGTCACTGGTATTTTTCTATATGTAATATGTCCTCCACTAGAACTTGGATTTTGATACCCGTGGTGGGCAGAGCACATATAGCCCTTCATGTAGATATATGCTTAATTCCAAAAGCAAACTGTGTGTTATATGCTCATAATATAAGTTAATTAAATACCACTCAGATATTCATGTAACATTACACACACATAAATATAGTGTATCTTTGTATGCACCTTTTCACTTGTACAATATTTAAGAGGGTTTGTGAGTTTTGAGTCCAAATAGTGTTAGCTATCATGCCATTGTTTTACCCACCATTAGGACTTTATCTGTAATCTCGAATGTAATCGTGTTGATAGGGCAATAAATATTGTCGTTCCCATGACAGCGAATAAGATGATATATATATATATATATATATATATATGTATCGACGACTTGTCGCACGCGTCGAGACCTTCCTTTTAAATCTGCACACTGCGTTAAAAGTCACATTGAGTTATTTCTTAAGATACAACTGAGCGTCTTTGATATCTGTGAACCAAGTTATCGCCAGTGTTTGGTTTGTGTTATCAAACATTCAAGAATTAGCGACCACACAGTAGCACAACAATAAGTGTGCAGAATTATAACGTTAGAAACCAGATTTCGACACTTGTTGTGGTGGGCACAACACAGATAGCTCATCATGTTGCTTTTTGCTTAACTTAAACAGATTTCAAGAATTCCCGAACAACAAAAACAAATTGGCTTCGGTTTCTTTAAATATGCCAAAGAGAGGCTTTCCATCGTATTTGTAAAATGTTTTCATATGTACCATACTTGTTTATAGAACATTTAATAATTCATTACTATGTACTATGTACATATTGCTGACCATATTGCCACTCTGAATGTGAAATAACGAGGCATTTTTTCACAAATTATCATCTCTCATGCGTACATACATTTTGGTGGACCGTTTCTGTATTGTGTAAATTATGTTGTCGAAATGAATCCGGTGATCGACTTTTTGTAATCAAACGTTGGGAGGAGTATTAATTCGTACGAGTGCTTAAGTAACTCAGCCCTTAAAATCGTATAAAACTTAATAAGGGTAAACGTCACACAGAACTGAAGATATGTTGCTATGAACTATAATTAACAGAATACTAACACAATACTAATACTATTCTTATATATTATACTTTCTTGAAGTCGTTTTATTTTATTCCTTCAAATTAGGCACTTGACTCGTAATTTGAGGGTCTCGGGTTCGAATCTCCGTCGCGCCAAACATTCTCGCCCTTTCAGCCATGGGGGCGTTATAATGTGACGGTCAATCCCACTATTCGTTGGTAAATGAGTAGCCCAAGAGTTGGCGGTGGGTGGTGATGATTAGCTGCCTTCCCTCTAGTCTTGCTATGGCAATGAATAGGATGATACATATATGTATTGACGACTAGTCGCACGCGTCGAGACCTTCCTTTAGTCCTGCTAAATTAGGGACGGCTAGCGCAGATAGCCCTCTAGTAGCTTTGCGCGAAATTCAAAACAAAACAAACCAAACCAAACAAACCCATCCTTCAAATTTATTTATTTTTTTACTTTTATTGTATTCTTTAATTTTCTTTTCTGCAACTGAAAATCTCTACTTTTTTCTACTGTATAAAGTGGTCCGCCTGTGGGAAAGCAGTAGATCTACGGATTAACAACGCTAAAATCAGGGATCCGATTCCATTCGGTGGACACAGCAGATAGCGTGTCTGTTTTCTTATAGTAAAGCCACATCGGGCTATCTGATGAGCCCACCGAGGGGAATCGAACCCCTGATTTTAGCGTTGTAAATCCGTAGATTAACCGCTGTATTAGCGGGGGTCAGTAGATAGCCCTATGTGGCTTTTCTATATATAAACATACATACTTATATAGGGCGAGTTTTTAGATTTACTGAGCAGTCGCTCAAATCATTTGTATAAGAATTTTTTTATTGGTATTATCCACTGAAATCGTTCTGGCTGATTTGTTTAACAAGTTTCTAGTTTAGTGAAGCCCGAATGAACCGTGTGACGTATGACCTGTGAAAATTTACACCTTTTGTTTCATTAACGCCATGAGTAAGGAAGTGAACTGTTGATCGATTGCTTACTATTGCCTAATAAAACTTATTAAAAATGCTATTTAATAAAAGCTGGCCTGGTGGTTAGCGCGCTCGAATCACAATCTGAAGGTTACTTGTTCGAATCCGTTTCACATCCTACATACTTGCTTTTTCAACCGTGGGGATGTTATAATTTACGATAATTCTCACTATTCGTTGGCAAAATTATGGACGACTTGCGCAGATAGCCCTCGTGTAACTTTGCGCTAAACTGAAAACAAACCAAATCAATTAATGATAAGAAAAACACAACCGAAAGCTGATGAAGTATTGAAAACCATTATGTTTGATAGTTGTAATAAAAAATGAAGCTAAATGGCATTTTATAGAGTACTTTGATTCTCATTGTCCATTTCAACCGTTGAGTTTTTGAACGACAACTTGTTGAAGACAAAAGAAAGATTGTGAACTTGTACTTTTACAGACATTTGATTTTTAGCCGCAAAGGGAAATTAAAACGAATGTAAAAACATATCTGTAGTCAACTTGATTTTAATAATTTCTCTAAGTTTGTCAGTAGAGTCATTTATTCTATTCTTTCATTAACTGGGTGATGTATTTTGTTTAGGATGTTTCTGTGATAGTTTGATTCACAAGTGTGAAGGTAATATATTATATGATGCACGAATTAAGATGTTTTTTGGTATTGTTCCCGCAACAATGTGTTCAACGATTGATGGAAGTTAAACACTCACATATCGTGTGTTACTTGTCCTGGACTTTTAAAGCGTAACGTAAATAAGTCTGACAGAATAGCATTCTTTTTTTGTTTGTTCAAATCCTCTGTATTATCTTGGAAAGCACGGTATTGGTTCCATTTCTCTCATCTTTTGTGGACATTTGAGAAGCTGGAGTGGACAGATAGGTTCATTAATTTATTATTATCGTTCCCTTCGGTCAGTTTGAGGATATCGTGTTGCTTTTCTTCCGTTATTTACTTAGTTAAACGTTTCCTTTTCCCCTACAGATATTCAGGAATTCTATGAAATTACACTTCTAGACGACAACAAAAGTGTCCAGCAGAAGACTGCAGAAACTTTACAAATAGCTTGTAAATGGGAGAACAGTCCACCGGTTACAGGACTGAATAAGGAGGTAGGAAATCAGTTCCAGAGTTGGTAAAGTTATGATAAAACCTTGAACCTTTATTATTGGTAGTTTGTAATTCTTCCTGTGATTGAGTGTACATCTTAGATGTGTAGACAAGGACCGGCATGGCCAGGTGGTTAGGGGCGCTCTACACGTAATCTGAGGGTCGCAGGTTCGAATCCTCATCACACCAAATATGTTAGCCCTTTCAACCTTGGGAGTGTTGTAATGGCACGGTAATTTCTATTATTTGTTAGTAAAGTAGCTCAAGTGTTGACGGTGGGTGGTGATAACTAGCTGCTTTTCGTCTGGTTTTATATTGCTAAATAAGGGATGGCCAGCGTAGATAACCGTCGTATAGCTTTGCACGAAATTCCAAAAAGACAAACAAACCGAAAGTAATTTGATTACACACCCTACTTCGTTGAATGTTTCCCTTCTTATCGATTTTCTTTGTAATTCCATATTTGCTTGTTTGACGTCATGCTAATGCTGGGTGTGTTTATATTAACTTCAGTTTCTGAGGACACGAATAAACAAATCGCAATGTTTATGAAGAAAAACACCTGTAAAGTAAGTGGAGAGTCATAAGTTTAAATGTTTACATAGGGTCCTCACTGTTAAGTTTTCCCTCATTCTCGTTGGCCTGGCATGGCCAGGTGGGTTAAGGCGTTCGACTCAATATCCGAGGGTCGTGGGTTCGAATCCCCTTCACATCAAACATGCTCGCCCTTTCAGGCGTGGGGGCATTGTAATGTGACGATCAATCTCACTCTTCGTTGGTAAAAGAGTAGCTGAAGAGTTGGATGTGGGTGGTAATGATTAGCTGCCTTCCCTCTGGTCCATACACTGCTAAATTAGGAACGGCTAGCGCAGATAGCCCTCGAGTAGCTTTGCGCGAAATTCAAAACAAACCAAACTCTTCAAACCTTCCACCTGGTGTTGTTGATAGAAAAAGTGTGAAATAAAATCGATGCTGGATTTCGAGAAAAGTGTTTCAGTTTGAAGTATGTTATGGTTTTATTCTTCTGGTGCAATGTTCGGACTTTTCTGGATAAAATTTACGATTCTTACTTTTGATAAAATTTTATTTTCCCTAAGCGCCCGCGTCGCGCCAAACATGCTCGCCCTCCCAGCCGTGGGGGCGTTATAATGTGACGGTCAATCCCACTATTCGTTGGTAAAAGAGTAGCCCAAGAGTTGGCGGTGGGTGGTGATGACTAGCTGCCTTCCCTCTAGTCTTACACTGCTAAATTAGGGACGGCTAGCACAGATAGCCCTCGAGTAGCTTTGTGCGAAATTCAAAACAAACAAACAAACAAAATTATTTTCTCTAAAACAAGTAGTTTTTTTTAAGTATAAATGTTTCAGTATGTTTGTTTATATCGTTAACATGTATATAGATATCACACGTGCTTTTGTTGTTTGTACTTTTGTGTGTGTGTTTACAACGATCATATTATTTTTCATGTGTGATAACTTTGTTCATTTACTTTCTCACATGGCATGAACTTGTGAGTTCAGCTGTAAGTTTAATGACTTACAATCCCAACATCCATGACTCAAGTCTCCTAAGTGGGCAGAGCGTTGATAGTGCATACTGTAATTTTGTTCTCAAACAAGCATATACACACATTTGACATGAATGTAAAGAACAGTTTTTTATCAAGTGAGTAACATAACACGACAGGTAGTGAACACGTGTAATGCTTGATTTTTTTTTTTATTAAAGAGACCACCACTCCAGTCTACAGACTCGTAACGCTAGAAACAAGCCTTTGATACCCGTGATGGGCACTGTAGAGACAATTACAGACAAACTTATTAAGATGATGATTGAACAAATCTGGCAATTTGTATTAAAATAGATTTGAAAATCATACTCAACATGCCCATGATGTTTCATTATTTCTCCAAGCCTGTTCCCTTGGCCATGGTTTCGCTGATTGTTAATAGGGACAGTTGGAATCTTGTTGATCCATTCATATGCGTCGCTAATTAGATGACGAGGCATTTGACTTTCTTAAGATAGTCATAGTTTATCAAGAGATAAATTTGTAGTTTAAAACGTTAAGACTTAGTACTAACATTTATGTTCATATTTATTAAAAATAGCATAAATATGAATAAAACTTGTATGAAAGTTACATTTATGCTTTGGTTATGTGCTGCCATCTTTTGACAAAAGAGAATATTTGATTTTATAACTTCTGAGAAGAGTTTTGAACTTCAATTAAAAAAAAACAAACTGTGATGTACAAGCTGATTTTTGTTATGTGTAGTTATTTTGCCGGTATTTGATAAGGCCTTGGAGATTCATTAGGTCAAGTTATTCAAAAATCTGCAGCATGCGTGAAACGCTTATTCGTTCGTTAGATGTCACCACGCTACAAAATAATTTTGTACTGTAGTCACTCTTGTCTGTTTAGTTAGTGACGTTAGTGGTATATTTTTTACCGATGTTTGGTTCTGTATGGAATATATCAGGTTCGATTTATGAAGATTAACAGTTTTATCATTATTGTATTCTTAAAAACATTATAACATTTGGCGGCTGTCTATTGGGTGTGTGGCCCGGCATGGCCAAGTGTGTCCAGGGTCGCGCGTTCGAATCCCGGTCGCACCAAACATGCTCGCCCTTTCAGCCGTGGGGGCGTTATAAAGTTACGGTCAATCCCACTATTCGTTGGTGAAAGAGTAGCCCAAGAGTTGGCGGTGGGTGGTGATGACTAGTTGTCTTCTCTCTAGTCTTACACTGATAAATTAGGGACGGCTAGCGCAGATAGCCCTCGAATAGCTTTGCGCGAAATAAAAAAACAAACAAGCTCTTTTGGGTGATGGGTTTAAAGGTGATAGGCGATGAAGTTTAAATTCTATTATATAGCAGTATGTGCCATAAATTTCTGTTAGTGAGATTATCATGGCATCTGTCTTTCTGAAAGTCGAGGGTTTTGTTTTTCCGCGAGAACCATGTAAAAATTGTCCAAATTCCGAAACATTATTGGATTACTGTTTAGACCAACTGATATGTTGGTAAGATCATTTAGAATTTCTTTTTGAATTGATGTTTGGTTTGTAACTTGTTTGATTCTCTGAATTTCGCACTGATGTACTCGTGGGCTATTTTCTACACTATCCGTTCCTAATTTTAAAGTGGAAATCTAGAAAAAAATGTAGCTAGTGAACACTAAATAACCGCATCTCTTGGGCTATTTATTAGTAGCAAATAGTGCAGTTGACTGTTGATTAGAATACCCTCATGTATGAAAGAGCGACTGTATTCAGTCCCGGGTATCGATACCGCTACTGGTGATCATGATTTGTAGATATACTTACTAGTAATGTATATTGCATATTTTTTCACGTTTGAGTTCATATTTTGTTAGAAATAAAATATATTAATGTTTCACATAAGTAGTTTTGAAAATCGTCGAATATATATTTCCTAAGAAGAGTTAAAGAAATTTTAAAAAAATCGCATATTATTAAATGTGAAAAAAGTGTGTAGAAAATTTGTGTTTAGCAGCGTCATTCATTAGACAGGCAGTGAAAGCACTTATTGACTAGGTGAAACTCTTTATCTTTGTTTTCTGTTCATCAATAGTGTTAATTAGAATGTTAAAAATATCTACTTATTTTTAACTTTTTATCATTCTTGTTTTATTATAGTGATTGTTTTGCATTGTTAGCTTAGTATATGGACTTAACTTTTCGAAACAGATCGTACCTCGTGAGATATTGGGTTTATGTGTTAAAATATTAATAGCGAGTTTATCCAACTGATGAAACAATGCATTCTAACCCGTATAAGTAAATACATAAGGAAAGTTAACTTTGTTTTCGAAATGCATTCGGATTTTATAAGTAAGAAAAAATTAATTACTTAGCAATAAGTAAGTTGTTGTGATCTAAGTTAGTGTTAATTAAACTAAATAAATCAGATGTGCAATGGTGCATTATGGGAAAAGTTCTTCGTCGTTGTATGTTTAGAGAAAACGTAAAAATAGTATTTTTTTTTATCTTAATTAAACACAAAGCTAATACATAATAGGCTGTTTGTACTCGGCCTACAATGGGTATCGAAATCGGAGTTTTAGCGTTGTAAGACTTATTGATGAACTACTCGAGGGCTTTAAAACAGAGAGAAAATTAAACCAAATACATTTTAAGTATCAAGTGTAACTGACTTTCGTGAATTATTTTTAGGATAAATTACGGATTGCCTCTCAGTGGCACTGCGGTGAGTCTATGGACTTGCAAAGGGTAGAAACCAGGTTTCGATACTTATGGTGGGTTCAGTACAGATAGCCCATTATATAGCTTTGCGCCTAACAACAAACAAAAATTTGCGTATTATTTCTTGTATAATTCTGTGAGTAAAGTAAGTGATTTTTAACATTTTATTTTTGATATGAGGATCATATTAAAGCCATCCTATTCATTTTGTGTTTTCATTTATTTATTTTGGAACATACAGCTAAATAAATAATCTTAGATCCTAAGTCGTGTAACAGTTTTGAATCCATTACAACAAAGGAAGTGTTAAATACAATAATAGTATATAATACTTATGGATTTATCCGTTGTGTAAAACGCCACATCAGAAAAACATTTTAGCAGTTCCGTGACTGTTCACGTGGTCAGTGGCACGCGAATGTGCTTGTTCTTCGATCATTCAGTTTGTTTGATTAAAAGTTTGTGCCCTCTACAATGACAAAGAAGATATATTTGTTTCAAGTATATAACACTATATAACAAAATTTTACTCTTGTTCCTGGGCAGAATGTGTTATTTCCCAATTGCTTATGCCTAAGTAAATGGAAAAGACTTATTTTTCTCTTAAAACTTTGCTTTTATGACCTGGGAGCGTGTAACAAAAACATGATTGGAGACCATATTTGGGGGGTGATATGTGAAAGTGATTTATATTACAGTCGCAAATCTCGAAAAACTACTCACTTCTAAACATTTTTGTATAACTTTAATATAAATAATGTAAATCTTGATTCATATGTTGTTTTATTCAGACCTTATGTAAATGAAAATGTGCAAATTTGCCCGTTTTTACAAAGAAAATAGATTAATTTCTAAATTTCATTATCCAGGTCACAAAAGCAAAGTTTGAAGGGAATAATGGCCACTTTCTTTACTTTTACAACATAAGCAATTAAGAAATAACACGTACTATCCAGGAACAAAATTTGTGTTGCATAGTGTAATTGATATATTCAAGAGAGAAAATAAAAACGTGTGTACCGACAGAAAGATGTATTAATATAAAATTGTAGTTACATTAACGTGTAAGAAAGTAATAGATCAGAAAATTGAACATACATACATACATGTATGCTTTGTAACAACTCACGCTAGAACCAATGTGCAAGGCTCGGCACAGGATTCGTAATCCAAGGGTCGCGGGTGTGAGTCCCCGTCACACCAAACATTCGCCCTTTCATCCGTGGGGGCCTTATAATATGACGGTCAATTACACTATTCGTTGGTAAAAGAGTAGCCAAAAAGTTGCCTGTGGGCGATGATGACTAGCTGCCTTCCCTCTGGTCTTACACTGCAAAATTAGGGACGGCTAGAGCAGATAGCCCACGTGTAGCTCTTTGAAATTCAAAACAAACGAAAACCAATGTGCAGAGGACAAAATCTGTATCTATATTGATACCACTTAGCATTGGACACATGTTTCAATTTGAGTTAAATTATTTTATATAAAAATTTTTGTGACTAACTTTTGTTTAGCTAAACATAGAAATTTACGTATAAGTGATATTTTATTCGTGCTTTACAACATAGCAAAAGCCATCTGTTTTATTCTGAATGAAATATTTTGTTGTGGAAGTTAGGGTTAAATAAGTGACTTTAGTCAATAAATACTGCTTACTTCGTGGTGACGCGAAACCCACTTGAAGTAAAAATGTATCTCAGGACGGCTGGTATGGGTATTAACACTTTTACGAATAAAGCAGAGAACAACGTTTCGACCTTCTAGGTTAACCTGAAAATTACCTAAGACACTATATTTCAGCAGAAGATTAACGAAGTCGGTCTAGTAATTACGCATTAATATAAATAGCTTGTAACCAGAACCAGTTGCTGAGTATGATCAATGATGATATATCTACTATGTCTCATGTCTGAATGACAGACTTTATACGTGAGGAACTGTATCAGCGGAATGTTACTGGTGGGGGTTATAATTTTCATGTAATATTTTGTACAGTTAAACAGTTAAGCTTTGTATGGTTGCTTGTTATAAACTTGGAATAGAATTTTGAATGTAACCTTTACAAGTGGTGTTTAAGTACTGTTTCTCTGTATCTGTACTTGTCTCATTACTGGAAATACTTATCAGTTGCTGCTCTGAAACGATATGTGTAGTATGTAATGTATTAATTTAAAGCCTTGGCTTTAAGTTGAATTTCACCAAACGTAAAATTAAAAACAGAAAGCAACAGAATACTAGTTTCAACAGACAAGTTATTTATTTTTTATACGAGAAGAATTAAATCGTTGACAAAGTAAAATCAGGGAAGAACTGTCTTGGTTTTAATTGTTATATAGTAAATCAGTTTCATTGTAATAATTCATATTAATTTTATTGTAACCGAAAGTCTCGAGTGCTGAGCAACATGTTGAATCTTAAATCAAGGTACAAAAAAATATACAAAATAATTATTTTGTATGTTTGAAAATTCTCAATTAAGGTATCTATCTATCTATCTATCTATATATATGTATGTGTGTGTGTGTGTATGTGTGTATATATATATATATATATATAACTAGCACAATGTGTGCTTTTCCTTTATCTTTCTTTCCTCTTAGTGAACTTGTGAGAGCTGCTGATGGTAGACGTTTGTAAACTCGTAGTTTTAATTGTATATATTTGCTTCTAAACTTCATACAGTAAGTTATTGTGCAGTTTTTAAACACTTTAGTTCTTATCTGTATTGTGGTTTTAAACTGTTGCACAAGACGTGTACGTTTGTTTTCCGAGTTTATTTCAGTTACTTCGCGGGGTAGAGAACTTCCAAGAGGTTTTTTTTTTTTTTAATTTCGCGCCCTGGTGTAGCTTTGCGTGAAATTAAAAAAAACAAGCAAACAATTGAAGAGAAATTACTAATCATATAAAACTCAGCCCTCACTACAGTATGTAAAGTTTCGTGCTCAGTAAGTTCACTTTTTCTATTGAACATACAACCATTCCACGGCAGGCTCAGTATATCGGTCACCTACTTTCCGAAAAATGTAAACATAAGCTAGTACGTTCATTAGATCGCTATATCATACACGATGGAAATTATCATACGTTCGTATCCCCTAATAATATGTATTACAAGTATTGCTATAAGACACCTACTGCTACATTTACTTAACCATATTATTTGTTTTATGTATTCACTATGTATTACTAGCATTTAGCCTGTCGAAAATGACCTGGTAAGTACTACCGCCCTCATCCCATAGTGTACCCTAAACTGACATCTCATAGCTAACTGAAATAAACAAGTTTTGCCAAGCTTCACCAGCATGGAGGCAGAAAAGTTACGATGGTAATTTCCTTTGTGAGCCAATCAAAATGAAGATAGTTCATGAAATGAATTCGTGACGTACTCATAGAATTAATTATTGGTAAAAATCTGTTACATAAACAACTTCTAAAACATATTAAAGCCAGTACGTTTTGGTAACTACATTCAAACAATAGTTGTTATGTGATGTTGCTTCTTAAAAAAAATACAGCCTAAAATATAAAATGACATATATAGACGTCAAAACTTGGAAAATATTTGATTTCTTAATTTAGTTTCCGTTGATTAAGGTGTGTTTTTTTTAGTTTTAAAACTTCGGTGATATAACAGGAAACAAATTAATTCAGAAACGATTTAAAATTGAATTGATATTGTTACTTTCGTGGTAAATTTTATATACTTGGCTCCAGGTCAGCGGTTCACAAACTCTTCAGACCTGCAGGGCTTCACATCAGAAAGACAAAAAAAACATTTCGAAGCCTTCATAAAAAGAACAAAAAAAACTACAAATATAAACAATCGGTCACCAGATAAAGTTTACTTCAAGCTTTTAGAATATAAATATATTAAAAATATCAATATTTAAAGAAAAATTGTTTACTTTAACTTGTTCAAACATTTCTGCTTGAAAAACTTATGTCAGTAAAAGTACAGTGTATTTATTTATTAGTAGCTCGGATGGGCTTACTTTTGTTCACCAAGCAGTTCAATATTTGGAGTTATGGTTGTTACTTGAAACGCAAATCGTCTTCAATATTTAGCCTGTATCTAAATTTGGTTTTTCTAGTTGTATACAGTGAAAATGTTTGCTCCCAAAGATGTGTTGTTGGAAAACGCATCAAAAATTTCAAAACTCTGTTAATTATTTCAGGGTATTCCATGGCCATTTGAATACAAAATTGTGTAATTTCTTCCTGCTGAATTTTGTTTTTAGGGTGTAATCAGTTGAAATTTCTATAAGATGTTCTTTCTATTTCAAAGGTAAATCGCTGATACTTGCAGAGCCAACAAAGGGATTTTGAATCCACAGTAATTCTTCTAAATGAGGAGAAAATTACTCTGCAGTAGTTGTACACAAATCAGATATGTGCTGCAAGACTGAAACTTTTGCATCTTCACTTAAGAAAATTTCATTCATAAGTAAAGACCACTGAGATTTTCGAAGCAATCAAGTTCTTCCATAAGTATACATTCACCCCAAAGTTTTAGCTTATGTTGAAGCGCTTCCATTTTACTCCTAGCTTTGAAGTACGTTACCCTGGTACCCTGCATTGTAGCATTTACTTCATTTAGATAGGCAAGTACATCCGAAAGGTAAGCCATTTTCTGTATCCAACATTTGCCTTTTAATTTGTATGCAAGTCCAAAATGACATTCATATAAAAAGAAACATATCTCCTCACGCAATTGGTAAAACCGAGCAACCATTTTTCCCGATAAAGCCATCGGACTTCAGTATGAATCAGCAAAAGTTTATGCAAACTTCCCATATCCTCACAGAATAAACTGAAGATCCTCCTATTCAGTGGTCTTGATTTTAAAAAATTAACTATTTTTATGACATCACTCAATACCTCATTTAAGTCTTCTGCCATTCGTTTCATTACAAGTGCATGATGATGAAGACAGCAGTGGATACTCTCGATGTCCGGGTTTTTCTTTTTTATACGTGCCACTGAGCCTGAAAATTTTCCAATCACAGCTGTAACCCCATCAGTGCAATTACTTGAGCAAAGCTGCCATAGGATCTTATGTTCTTCCATAAATAAATAAGTCAGTTTAAATATTTCCTTGCATGTTGTTTGAGTAGGCAAAAGTTTGCAAATTAGCATGTCTTCTTCAAAATTAGCTTCGTGAATGTAGCGAACAAACACAAGCAACATCGTATAACCTGCGACATCTGTTGATTCATACATCTGAAGAGAAAAAGGTGGACCCGCTTTTAGTCGCCTTATTAACTCCGTTAAGCAGTTTGCGGACATATCCTTGATTCTTCAAGAAACCGAGATGTCAGTAAGGGACAGAGTTAATGTTTTCAAGAAATGTCTCATCAATCATGAACTCAACCAAATATTTTGCGCATGGTTTTATCAAATCTTCTGCAATTGTATGTGCTTCACCTGATTTTGCAATGCGGTAACCAACACGATATGAAGCAATAAGAGAACCTTTGTTGTCCTTATGGACAAACGAACGAAGTGTATCTTTCCTTGCATTTAATTGCAAACACTTTCTTTTGAAATACTCGAAAGTTGGAATTTCTAATTTGGAGTGTTTGGTTTCTAGATGCCATTTTAACTTTGCTGGATGCAAACTACTGTTCCTCAACACTGCTCCACATTCAACACATAACCCACTAGGCCTATCTTCATTACCTGTTCATGTAAAACCATATTCAATTAAACTTTCATCATACCTTCTCTCTTTCTTGTTTCGGTACTTCTTGTATCATCCTGCGTTGAAGTGCTTGCACAAGACGATAACGCCGATGAATTCGTATTAGGCCTAGGAAGATTATTTCTCGTATCAGATTTATTACTGATTTTCAACCACTTATCCATTATAAGGGTGACAACTAATTGTTAATTTGTCTAAACACGTATTCTTATATCTTTGACACGTCAAAAGTATTTTCATGGACACAAATTAGCTTCTTAATAAAAACTCGTTCAAACACTTGAGTTTTGTCATCATACAATGACATGCTAACATAAGATTAGTGTTGTCATAACGAAGTAAGAAATAAAGATTTGTGGAAAAAAGCTAGGCCGCTAGAATAATATATTTTTCAAAAGGAAAAGGGTGACCTGTTGTTTTTACAATTTAAACAAATTTTTAAGCAAAATAACAAAATATAAGCCATATTTGACGTGCGTCTAAATCTCGAACGAAAGCAAACAAAATATACCATGACGTCATGGAGCTGATTGGTGCCAAGCTTGTCTAATTAAACTATAGCGAATCTAACCTTACCTAACAATTGCCAATTATAATTGTCATAAATATGATTATACTTCATGTAAATGTACTTTGAAATTGAGACAATTGATAGTGCATCTAACTGCATCACAATGTTTAAGTTTGGACACGTTCCAGCTATAACGTCATGTTTCATTTTGTTCCAAGTCTAGCCACTAATCCAGATCTGGCTTTTAAAATACAGTTGGCATCACTATCCAGGATTGACCGATGTTTCATACGAAAATTACTATGCTATCTTGCATCCCCAGTGATGCATGCGATCTTGAGATGGTGCTATATATACTACCAACCAGTGGTGCCAGTTTCGAAGTTAATTGAGATTGTATTAACACTTTCACCGCGAGAACTTCCCCTAAACTAAATAGAATCGTGTGGCGTCAGGCAGAATAAAATATTAAAAGGCCTAATTTGCGATAAATGTGTTATATTAAAGATATATTTTACTTTTTGCTTTTTTTGTACAGCGTATTCTGATTCAATTTTATAATTTTAGGAAAAAAATATTAACATTCTAAAATTTCCTCGCTGAGTCCCAGGTAACTATGGAGGAGCCCAAAGGTTCCGTGGAGCATAGTTTGAAAAATGATACTCTAGGTGATGCACACTGCATCTTTACAATAAAAAGCCTTATTATATCAACACTCACTACACTGATATAAGGTTTCACGACACACACACCCATACTGCCCTCTTTTACCCGTATCATTAAAATCGTAATGGACAGACAGTAATCAAACTGTTCTATCTAGATAAATACATCTTGGCCTTTATGACTTCTCCTGTTTCGAGAAATCAATAGAAATTAAACACGACATGATAGACACTGGATTTTGCGTAGGTTAAATTAGCTTATTAATGTTAAATACCTACCAATATATATCCGAATGAACAAACATTGGAATACATGGGACTGTTTCTGTAATGTGAGACTGTTTAAATTCAAAATGAAGTAAAATGTGTGCTCGTGCAAATGATGAACACAAATGTAATGTAGTTATGATAGTGACTTTACATAAATATAGAACTCCCATTTATGCGATGTTTAACATTTAATAATGCCAACTTCAATGAATTAAAACAAGATCATTGCCAAAGGGAAGAAGAGGTCAACATGAGCGACTTTGTTACCATTAGTATGTTATGAAAATGTCTTGGGGATGAACTAATGGATCTTAACTGTTGTGTTTTTATGGATTATTGGAAAACTCAATTAATAATGACGTAGACGTGTTTTAAGTTGTTCAACAGATCTGCCTCAGGTTTCAAAGAATTTTGTTACTCTTGAAACGGTCTTGCCACACCGTCCTACTTGTGCATCATAAATAAATTAATCGCCAATAACTACCACACTCTGGCAATACACCAGTTGGCAACATTACTCATTTTCTGGATACCGATGTGAAGAAAAGTGACGTAATTTTTACGTGAAATTTTTATGTTAATTAAACATAACATCTTAGCTATTCTTGTTTTTACTTCTGAACCCTCGTATTAGGTGAATCATCTTACTGCTGCTCGGACCACGTGTCGCCTTCTGTAGCACTGCGTCGCCAAAATAGGTACTTAGAATTAATTTAATCTTGCCTCAATATAACACACTATTAAACTGTATAGCCCCTTTCCATAGCACGTTCATCTAGACGTTTAATTTCGAAGCTGTATTATTTTTATATTGTGCACACTCATAAATATTAGTGATGATAAAGGTTCCTTTGAGACCCTGGCCTGATGGCTAGAACGCTTCACTTGCAATTTGGGGGTCACACTGTAGCACTGCGTCGCCAAAATAGGTACTTAGAATTAATTTAATCTTGCCTCAATATAACACACTATTAAACTGTATAGCCCCTTTCCATAGCACGTTCATCTAGACGTTTAATTTCGAAGCTGTATTATTTTTATATTGTGCACACTCATAAATATTAGTGATGAAAAAGGTTCCTTTGAGACCCTGGCCTGATGGCTAGAACGCTTCACTTGCAATTTGGGGGTCACGTGTTCGAACCCTTTTCACACTGAACAAGCTTGCCCTTTTAACTGTGAGAGCATTTTAATGTGAAGATCTGCCCCACTATTCGTTGGTAAGACAGTAGCCTAAGAGTTTGCTGTGGGTGGTGATGATTGAGCTTATTTAACGAGTCAGTTTGTTGGCTGAACTTACTTAACGAGTCTGTTTGTTGTCTGAGCTTATTTAATGAGTCAATTTACTGTTTTTCTGATAGTTAGAGACTAACTTCCAGGGATTACTTTTAATGAAAGCTCTTGAATTTAAGTGATCCTTCAGCAGTTCATTACATGAATAATTACTTGATTATGAACAGATAAATGTCTTGTTATGGGAAAACATTTAAACATAAGTTTAGTAATATTTTCTATTAATTATCCTATAGTAGCTCAGCAGTAAGTCTGCGGGCTTACAGTGCTAAAATGTCAGGTTTTGATAGAGCACAGATAGTAGTTTTGTGCTCAACGATACCCAAGCCAAACAGATAAATCATGAAGTTCTGTTTCCCATTCCTAATTTAATTACGGGAACATATCTTCCTTGGTGTAATAATTCTTTCATAAATAGTTTGGGTTAAGCATTGGTATTGAGTTGAGTGTGTGTGTGTGTGTGCAGTAACTGTTTATTAAAGGAATACTTGTAGAAATGGTAATTATACAGTCTATTTGTGTAGTGTAGGTGTGGAGGTCAAAGTTGGCTGCTTTTTGTCTTCAGAACCATTTTTCAGGTTTAATTTTATGTTCTGATTAACTGCAGAGTTCTGGTTGATTTCTGGCAATGTAAGTAATATGTTGAGACAAAATGAAGAATTTAGGGCACTTAACTCTCAATCTGTGGGTTGTGGGTTTGAATTCTGGTTTCATCAAACATTCTTGCCCTATTAGCCATGGGGGCATTATAATGTGATGGCCAGTATTCATTAATAAGAGTGTATTCCAAGAGTTTGTGGTGAGTGGTGATGACTAGTTGCTTTTCTTCTAGTTTTTCACTGTTAACTTATAACTTTCAGCGCAGAAAGCCCCAATCTAGCTTTGCACGAAATTTGAAACAACCCAAACCCAATTGTACTGAATACTTATGCTTTTTTTTGTAATCATACTCAGCTACTGTGAGTAATGGATGTACTTGATGTGGTTTATAAAACTTAGTAAAATTAGTTTATATTTGAACATGATTCCTGGTATTTGCTTGACAATTCTAGTTATTTCTTTGAAAAGCATTTTGTAAGTGTTTGGAATTAGAGTTCAGTTTAATAATATTGTATAATAAGTGTTTTCCAAATTTGGTTATTATTAATAATGATTTGATTTTAAGAAGAAAAAAAAAAACTCCAGCCAGGTTAGTTTCAATGTAACATCATATGTGTGTGCGTGAATATGTGTGTATATATACATAATTTTGTTATGACCTGAAAACAAGCTACAACAAAAATAAACAAAAAATGATGCACTACTTGATAAGATCCCAGAGTATAAATTATAATGTGGGTTTATAAAATGTACCCTAGGTTTTGAAGGTGGTTGAGGAAGTAGGACCCACATTGCAGTGGAGATACACCTCCTATCAGTCTTAACCTCCATTTGCCAGTTTCACATAAGAAATAAGAGAGTAACAATAGATATAAAACTAGAAATTGGGAGAGCGAGATGTAGGTGCTCAAGTCCATAACGTCCCACATCTGTATCACCCTTCACTGCCTATAGACAGTTGTGGGAAGGTGATTGCTCTCCAAAGTAACAATGACAAAATTAGTTGAAAAATAAGAATAAGAAAATAAGGTACTACCATTTGGGGCCAAGTAAGTTAAAAACATACCTCTTGAAGTTACCATTTCAACTCTCATTGTGGTGAAAGGGCACTAGTTGGTAGCCCAGGAAATGAATTATACTAGTATGAAGAGTTCCATCCAGTTATCTAAATAAATTAGTATAGCACCCAACTGCCACCCATTTACTAAGTCTACTATTACTATTATGCTCTAAGCAAGCCTTTATATTCAGCAAGATGTACATCTGCATAAAGTAGTACCAAGTTGTTAAATTTCCTCATTTATAACTAAAAATAGTTATTTTAAATTTTAATCAAAATGTATCTGATTTTTATTTCTTTGTATTTAATACATTCTTATATGTGTTACAGAATAGTTTAATAATTTTATTTAAAAGTTTTTTATTAAATCCATTAACTATTAATTTTCATAACATTATTTTTAACATTATTGATAACATATTGTGATTTATTACAAATTTTACAATATCTAACTGATTGCAAAGTTATAATACTTATGACAGAAGGGTGTGGCACATTAGTATTAAAAGAGGGTAAACCATATATTGGAAAGACAAAATATTTTCTTTTACCAAAAATGTTTATACTGATATCCTTATCCATTATTTACATTTCTAAATCTAAATAATGTGTTTCTGTATCAGATGTTAAAGTATTTTCAATTTTTAATTCTGTTGGATAAATAGTGTTAATAATATTATTTTTTCAGTATTATTCATACTAATTAAATCATCTATATATCTAAGTTAAAGTTACAAAATCTGGATTTGTGAAGTTTTTAATAAATATATTTAATAATAGTAAAGATATAAACTTACTATACAAGTAGAATAGTTAATTTTGATTGGATTCCTATTATTTGTTTAAAAACCTGTTTATTATAAAATATATGATTATTATAAATACAGAAACTTAATATATCTTTTATGTTTTTGGAGATAAATATTCTTTCTTTCTTATTAGTATTAATTTTCTCTAATATATATATCAAGTTTGTTTGTTTCTTAAATCTCAAATACTTTCCAATTTTTAAAACTTGGTTAAGTTGTGAAGGCTACAATTCTCATGTTTATCTGTTAGAAGATTCAAACATGGAGAAAATGACATCATGGTTTACCACTGCTAATGTGGTTTTGTAACAGTCATAGGTATTTGAAACATAGCAATAACAGATGCATTATAATTACCAGGTGTATAAATTAATGTGGCTTATAATGCTTTTAATCAAAGCACTGTTCACAGATTTATTCTAAAGACACTTAACACCATGATAGCTGTTCAGGATGTATATACAGTTTATGTATGACATCATTAGTATTAATGTAAATTAAGAGAATCATGATAAGAAAATTTTGGGTTATAACCTTAAAATTGTGAGTAATATTTTTTAAAAACCTGCTTTCCTAACTTATTTATGCAACAGAATTTCTCGTGTTGTATAATTTTTATGTTACAGAATTACAGTTAACCTCACTAATTGTAGTCCTTTTCATATTTTGTATAGAAATGAGTGTTTCTTCAAGTTTTGTGGTCGTTTTTTACTCAGAGTGCTATAAAGCCAAAGATTATTACCCATCATCATCATAACAGTGATGATAAATTTTGAGTTTGTAGATGTTCCTATTTTCAAGTAGATAGTGACAAAACTTGGCTTTGTGTATATGATACACTTCGTTAAATGGACAACAACTAAACTTGAGTGTGTATGTATGATACACTTCGTTAAATGGACAACAACTGAACTTGAGTGTGTATGTATGATACACTTTGTTAAATGGACAACAACTGAACTTGAGTGTGTATGTATGATACACTTCGTTAAATGGACAACAACTGAACTTGAGTGTGTATGTATGATACACTTCATTAAATGGACAACAACTAAACTTGAGTATATATGTATGATACACTTCGTTAAATGGACAACAACTAAACTTGAGTGTGCATGTATGATACACTTCGTTAAATGGACAGCTAAACTTGAGTGTGTATGTATGATACACTTCGTTAAATGGACAACAACTAAACTTGAGTGTGTATGTATGATACACTTCGTTAAATGGACAACAACTAAACTTGAGTGTGTATGTATGATACACTTCGTTAAATGGACAACAACTAAACTTGAGTGTGTATGTATGATACACTTCGTTAAATGGACAACAACTAAACTTGAGTGTGTATGTATGATACACTTCGTTAAATGGACAACAACTAAACTTGAGTGTGTATGTATGATACACTTCGTTAAATGGACAACAACTAAACTTGAGTGTGTATGTATGATACACTTCGTTAAATGGACAACAACTAAACTTGAGTGTGTATGTATGATACACTTCGTTAAATGGACAACAACTAAACTTGAGTGTGTATGATACACTTCGTTAAATGGACAACAACTTAACTTGAGTGTGTATGTATGATACACTTCGTTAAATGGACAACAACTAAACTTGAGTGTGTATGTATGATACACTTCATTAAATGGACAACTAAACTTGAGTGTGTATGTATGATACACTTCGTTAAATGGACAACAACTAAACTTGAGTGTGTATGTATGATA
The DNA here is from genome assembly GCF_004210375.1 of Tachypleus tridentatus. NCBI lineage: Eukaryota > Metazoa > Arthropoda > Merostomata > Xiphosura > Limulidae > Tachypleus > Tachypleus tridentatus. Next base: position 132,636,013 of record NC_134831.1, on the reverse strand, counting down.
CACTTCGTTAAATGGACAACAACTAAACTTGAGTGTGTATGTATGATACACTTCGTTAAATGGACAACAACTAAACTTGAGTGTGTATGTATGATACACTTCGTTAAATGGACAACAACTAAACTTGAGTGTGTATGTATGATACACTTCGTTAAATGGACAACAACTAAACTTGAGTGTGTATGTATGATACACTTCATTAAATGGACAACAACTAAACTTGAGTTTGTATTCTCGAGACGGCTGGTATAATTTATTTAAAACGTTAATGAAAATAAAGTACAGAACAACATTTCGACCTTTTTAGGTTATCTTCAGGTTAATAAAGAGGTTGAAAAAATGTTCTGTACTTTATTTTAATTAAAGTTTTAATACCCATATCAGCCGTATTGAGAATACATTTTTACTTCAAGTGGGTTTCTCGTCATCAAGAAACTTGAGTATGTATATATGATACCCATCGTCAAATTAACAGCGACTAAATTTGAGTATGTAGATATTACCCTTTGTCTTCTGAATAGCGACACGTTAGCTTTTCTTATTGAGTGTTATTGTATGCACACACAACCCTTCTCTGCATATCAGCTGAAACAAACCTCGTGCATTCATTTTCTATGGCGTCAGAGTAGCATAAATATCGTCACGCACACTGTTTTAAGTCTTGTTTTTCTTAATATTCTTTCATGCTTTAAACCATATTCTAAGGACGAGTGTTTTGTGTCACTATGAAGTCTTATGTATAGTGGTGGGGCGGATTTTTAAAATAGACACGTGAACAAGATGCTTTGTTCAACATTTGTTAAAGCACTGGAATCTGTTACTATTAACCCGTTGACTGCCAAGTATTTCAGCTGCTTCGACAACTCCTATGCGGGGTTTTTCATTTTGTAACTTTTTCGTGACGCCATTTTGGATCGAAAGTTAAACAATTTGTAAGTAGGTCAAATGCATGTATGATGCTGACATCTAGCGTTGAAGTTAGGTATTATTGAGAACGAATTAACTCGTCTGTGGCAGTGTAACCGATCAACTTGGACGAGATATCTCGTCCTCACTGAACAGGTTAATATCACTCGAAACACATTTGTAACAAAATCATGTTCTGTAGGTATTTTGTTCCTGTTTCTAACTAGGCGTATTTTATGGGCGTCGTAGCAGCTAGGAATTTAAGGAACAAGCTATTTACTTGTTTAAGAACGCGTTTTACGGGAGGATATAAACGTGTTCAAGAAAAACTCATTTTCCACCCATTTTTATATCTGATTATTTGATCACGTGGCAAGTTTTATCTCGTTATTGTGCTCCGTTACAAATTTAGAGTGAATTGTTCAAATGTGTTCAGTGTTAACTTATCTTTCCACCCATCGTTATGCCTGATTATTTTATCTTGAGACTTACCTCCTCATTGTTTTCGGGAACAGTTTTAGTACGAATGGTCTTCCAACTAAAAAGTGATTAATAATAAGTTAACTTTTAAACTGTTATGCAAGCTCACGTGCTGCAGCTGAGCATTACATACACGTGACTTGTGTAAGAGCTGTGGAGATAAATTAGTATACAAGTAATAAGCATTTGTAATTACTCTTTGTATAGTTTGTGAGTTAGTCATTAATGTACGTAAAATCTATGAAAATAAGTGAAATAAAAACATTTAAATACGGTTAAGGTTCTCTTCTGTTCATTGAAGAAACGACATTTCAAACACACGGTGACATGTCGCACTACCCTGAGATCATTCTAGTCATGAGTTAAGGTTATGGATATTTAACCATCCAGGATAAGTCGTGACGCACTACCATTCTACGAAATGTAATAAAACTATATGGAAAAAATTACGTAAACGAAAGGTTAAATACCATCTTCGCAACCAGAATGAGAAACAGTGTGCTGTATAGAACAGAAAATAACACTGAGCTGTTATTGAGCATTGAATGTTTTTGTAGCGTCGTAGTGAACCCGCTCGAATAGTTTTTTTTTTTTACTGTTGTAGAACAACAGATGTAAATTGAACATTTGAATTTTATTAATGAGAATAATGTTTGATACTAAATCTTCCGTGTCAATTTCTTAGTTATAAAGTTAACTCGATATTTTTGCTGTTTGTTTTCGTTAATACCCGCTTTTAAATTCTAAAGAGAAGAGGGTCTACTTAAATAACATACCAAACATTTTTCTTAATTTTCTATATGCATGCCTTATACATAGATATTAGCACAGCGTTATTAACGGGATAATGATAAAACAGAAATATGTGGGTAGTACTCAACGTTACTTATTAATTATAATCCTTAGAACATGGGTAGTGCATATCCATCGTGAAGTGGATAACGACCTAATTTTAACATGGAACATTACCCATCATTACCTGGGTAATGTTAATCCTAAGTTCATGGGTAGTACATATCTATCGTGAAGTGGATAACGATCTAACTTTAACATGGAACATTACCCATCATTACTTGGGTAATGTTAATTCTAAGTACATGGATATTATATACCCATAGTGAAGACATGTTACATGACTTTAGTATGTCGACACTGTTCGTCATTGTCTGAATAGTGATATATATAGATATAGTATACTTGTCACCGTCGTGTGCAGGTTGTAATACTTTACAGGTACAAGTTATTATCCAGAACGAGTCGATCGATACACGACTTTTTGTTAATATATCTTGACAGTGTTATTGTCAACTTACCAGAGGTGTGGAATTAACAGAGGTGAAAGGTTAAAAGGAAAAGCTAAGGGCAAATTTCACTTAAACTCAAAATGTACTATCGAAGAAATTACATTTTTGTGAATGTTATTGGTATGGCATTAATAAAGGTGAAAGGTTGGAGGGGAGAGTTTAAGGTGGATTACTGAAGAAATGATGTTTGTATAAAAGTTGTTATACGTAGTTCGTTATTTTCGCTTGTCTAAATCATTCTCTAAAGCTTTAGGAATCTTTAAGGATATCCTTGACTACATGTGTTTGCTGAGTAAACTTAAAAAACGTTCTACAATCACGAAAATAAAAAAAAAATACTTACATGTGGTTCATTGTATCGTATGACTGTTAATCAAGTGGTATTGGTAATATATTTTTGTAACTTTGCGTAATATTACGGGTTAGTTTTTCTGTTTTTCACGTTGTAAACTAATGTTTGTTGCTATTTTTTGAAAACTGTTTTTCTGGCTTCTTGGTGTAATAGTTTTTAGTGGGCTTTATTATCTCAGAATAATATATATAAATTGGACGTATAATTTGTATTAATTAGATATATCTTTAGTTTTTCTGTACCAAATCTTCCATGTAACAAATTTTTTCTGTTACAAAATTAAAGCGATATTGCATTCTTTTTGTCTTTGTCAATACATGGTTCTAACCTCTTGAAAGTAGGCCACTTAAGTTACACACCCAACAATTTTCTTCATTCTCAAATAGATATATTTCATAGATAAATACTACTGCTCAGTTATCAACCGAATGACGTTAAATTTAACGGTAGATTTAGAAATAATTAAATTACATTGTTGGGTTATATTTTATGCGCATTTCATCTGTAATCAAGAGATGGCGCTTGCTGCAATGTCTGACATTTTTTCGTATCATTCAAGAAGCTAAGAAACAAGCTTAAGAGAGTCTATTAATAACTGAGTGAATAAGTATGACCAAGGAAATCATGTCGTATACTCTTGGGTCTAATGTCTCGGTACCTTTCAGTGGTTTTATTGTATAAGTATATAGTAACATGTGAACTGAACCATAATTGCCGGCAAGTTATTTTCCACAATACCAGGGAGGCTGACATATCTTGTTTGTTCTTATGTACACGCTGAGATATTGGATTAATTGTAGTTTACCCACAGCGAGTATCAAAATCTGATTTGTAGCGTTATAAGCCCTCAGATGTACCACTGAGCCGCGAGTAGACAACAGATATAGGAGTAGTTGTGACATATTATCAAATTACTTAAACAATAATTTTTTTCGGTATGAACTGGCTCAAGTTGGGGAAGTGTGACTTTCACTGGTTTTGTCTGTCATTGTACATCAGGATTAGTCTTCCCTCCGAGCTTAGCAGCACGTCTGAGAGTTTATGATACCAAGATTTGGGTTTTGATACCTGCGGTGGACATAGCACAGATAACTGTGTAGGTTTTTGCTTTATGACGAAGGACCATAAGAATTTGGATAATGCTTTTAGGTTCCTATCTGGTCACATATTTGTATGAAGTCTAAATTTTAGATGCTAGAACAACGTTGACTCTTATCTTCAGATGGACATAAAAGAACCGAGTCTTTGTGTGTTTGTATGCACACTTATCACAGAAAGTGTTCGTATCCCTGTCTCCCAAGTAGTTTTTTGTTCATAACTTAAAAAGCATCACGATTAGGCTAATACAATTATAATGTAAATATTATACTAACACACATCTACATAAATTTTAATGCAAATTAAACAACAAATAAACTGTTTATAAACAAATAACCAAAAGTAGGAGGAGCAGAAAGTGTTCGTACATTTTAGAACGTGTGAAAAAAAACTGATATTCCCATAAAACCTTTGTTTAGTTTGGCGAATAAACTACATAATACCATTCCAGAACTAGACACTGGGTTCATAATTATTGGGATTTAGCCAGCAAAAAATGTACTTCCGGCAATTTAGCACCGTCTCCGTCATTATCTGCTTGGTCATCATGGCGAACAGGAAACAACTGTCCAGTGATTTAAAAAACCGAATTATTGTAAAATACAAGTCTCATGTGTCTCTTTATGGTATTGCTACACAACTTAATGTGCCAAAATCTACTGTTCAAAGCATAATTGCCAAGTTTAAGCTTACAGGATCAACTGCTAACCTTCCTCGTTCCAGACACCCCACCAAAATTTCAGAGAAAACCAAGAGGAAGGTTCTCAGAGAACTTCGTAGGAACCCTCGTTTAACACGTAATGACATACAGAAACTGGTAAGGGAAACTGGGGTTGAAGTAAGCCCCTCTACAGTTACGAACATGTTACGCTTTTCTGGGTTCATAGCATGCCGAACTCCATATTTGAAGCCTGTTCATTTAGAAGCACGATTGAGGTATGCAAGAAAGCATGTAGATAAACCCTTTACTTATTGGAAGAGTATTTTTTGGTCAGACGAGACTAAAATCGAGCTTTTCGGCCACAGTGATGTTCGTTATATTTTCCGTAAGAAGGGGGAACGAAATCTTCCAAAGAACACCGTCCCTACAGTTAAACACGGAAGTGGCTCGATCATGCTGTGGGGTTTCTTCAGCTCTTCTGGTGTAGGCAGTCTTCACCACGTCAACGGAATAACGAAAAAAGAAGAGTACGTTGATATATTAGGCACTTATATCAAGAATGATGCTCGGAACTTGCGGCTTGGGCGTCGTTGGATCTTCCAGCACGACAATGGCCCTAAGCACACATCAGAATATGTGCAATCCCAGTTGCAGAGGAACCATATAAGCGTTCTGGAGTGGTTATCGCAGTCACCCGATCTCAACCCAATTGAAAACATTTGGCCTGAGTTGAAGACCAGGGTTCATTAGCGTGATCTGAAAAACTTGCAAGAGTTGGAGGCCTTCTGTGAAGAAGAATGGAAGAAAGTACCAGTCGAGTACTGTCAAACATCATGGAGGCCTATGAGGAGAGATTGCGCCAAGTAATTCACCTGAAAGGCTACACGACTTACCATTAATGTAGACACACAAACACTTTTTGCCCCTCCTATGTTTTGTTATTTGTTTATAAACAGTTTATTTGTCGTTCAATTTACATAAAAGGTTATGTAGATGTGTGTTGGTATAATATTCATAATACAATTTACTTTTATTATCCTAATCGTGATACTTTTTAAGTTATGAGGGTAAAACTACTCACGACGCAGGTGTACGAACACTTTCTGTCGTAACTGTGTATTCACATTACAGCAAGTTTATCGTAACTTGCGATCACAGCTAGCTGTATACTTGGGAGCGAAACTAAAAGTCAACCTAGCAATCAATATATCTAATGAGAAATAGTGACTATATTGTAATTACGAGGAATGTTATTTTGAGATTATGAAAATAGGTGAATGGTTTAAATTAATTCTTTACAATTAGCATGAGCTATAATTACCACTTACAAAAGTAACGATAAGTAGTTTTGTTTAGTAACTCTCTCACAATATAACTTCTGTTTTAAAATTTACCATCTATTGAAAGTAATGGTATTGTTTCGTGCAAATAACGTGTTCCTTAAGTTTAAAACGTGTAGGCCGATGCGTACGAGCTAATTATTCAGCAGTAATCACTGTGTGGCAGGAGATCATTCAAGTATACGTAACTAACTCCAGTTTGTGTAAGAAGTCACTATAGAGTATTTGTTAAACTGACATTTTCAAGTGCCCTTCATGCACGTACAAATGTGGGCGGAGCAACGTGTGATGTCACGTCACGATATTTCCTATGTCAAGTGCAGACTTTGCTAAGAAATATTTTAGTATTTTTTAATGTAGTTGACACTATAATTCACCAACTTTGGTCATGAAGTCTCAAATATATATGAAATGCTTACCACAAAAAAAGTAAAGCAAATATATGTTTTGTTTGATTAAAAAACAGTCGTAGTTAAACATAAGTTTGAAACATTTTGAGTAACTCACATACTGTTTAGATACATCCATAGTAAAAAAAAAAAAAATCTTATTGTGTTTCGTAAGCATAAAAGTAGAAAAACAATTAATTCACTATTATTCTTGCCCTAACGGCTAGCGTATCGGACAGCATGGGGATGAAAGGTTTTGGTTTCGATATTGTATGCTACAAAAACGTTTCGCTCTTTTCAGTTGTGTGTGGGTGAATTATAAAAGTGACAATCAATGCTGCCGTTTGGTTATTAATAGCCTTTTCAGGCGGCGGGTGCTGCAGGTAGCCTCTTCTCTAGCTCTCACTTTAAAATTAAGGACATTATGCATAGACGAAAATGGTTTCTGACCTGGTCCTTTAGCTATTGCCTGAATAAGGTATCGTTCAGGAGTAGAAAACTTGCACACACACACACACACACACACACACACACACAAACAAATAATTGTACAGACATCGACAATAAAAGCTTTGTGCGACTTTCTGAAACTTTTACTTTTTTACATGAGCCAACTGGATGATGAATCTGTAACAAAAGTTAAGAGAAATGCATGGATGTTTTTCGTTCTTCGAGAGATCTTAATTTTATCTCATTAGTAACTAATTAGAAATCTTAATTATTGTCGGTTGTGAGTAGTTTCTAGTAGGATATGTAACTCGTGTAGCATTTAATACAAAGATGAAAAAAAAAGACCAAACTTTCTCACCGTTGGGAGAATATAAAAACGTTTCTCGCATTTTAGTTAATGTTGAATTTGATCATGCACTATCGTCGAGTAAAGCATAATTACACGACTAGGAAACTATCAATATCATTGTTCCCACACGTTTTGGTCCAGTATAGCCAGGTAGTTAGGGCGATTGACTCGTAATCTGAGGGTCCCGGGTTTGAATCCACGACACATCAAACATGCCCGCCATTTCAGTCGTGGGGGCGTTATAAAGTGACGGTCAATCCTACTATTCGTTGGTAAAAGAGTAGCCCAAGAGTTGGCGGTGGGTGGTGATTACTAGCTGCCTTCTTCTAGTCTTATGCTGCTAAATTAGGGACGGCTAACGCAGATAGCTTTCGTGTAGCTTTGCGCGAAATTAAAAAACAAACACGTTTTCTTTCTCTCTGGCACTATTACCATTGTGCCTATTCCGTACATGGACTATGGTCCTGTATTCAAGGCTCGGCTTCGTGCCAGCTGGCAGTCAACTTGGAGTGAGCAATGCGACAACAAGCTTTTCCAAATAAAACCCTGTATTGGACTTTGGCCGCCTAGCTTCCGTAAGGTTCGGAAGGAGGAAGTTGTTCTGGCTAGACTACGCATTGATCACAGTTTTTTAACTCATTGTATACTTTTATCTGGAACTGATGCACCAGTGTGTAGTTTGTGTAACACTCAAATTACTGTAAGCCACGTTTTACTTTCTCGCCATCATTTCGACTCTTAACGACGGCACTATTTTAAACATGTTTTGTGTCAGAGTTTTTCTGTGACATTGGACAGTGTTATTGGTGATGGTGACACTGTCCACCTTGATAAAGTTTTTAGTTTTTTAATGGCCATTAATCTTTTTAACCTCATTTAAGTGTTTGATATTTATTCATTGCACCTTTATAATTGTGGTTACCTTTTCAGTCTCAATCTCTCTAGTTCAATTTGACATTGTAAAATGGCCTGAACATTAAATAACTCGACACCAGGACTTGAAAGACCAACGTCAGGTGACTAACGTTGCTGTTTGAACTACCCGTTAGTCGTCCTGGCGAGTTGTTATTACACTTTTGCTGCATGTCATTTAACACTTTTATTACTTTACCTTTTAGTACTGGCCATAATGACACATAACCCGGAACCAGGACTGGAAAGACCAAATTCAGGTGACTGACGGTGGTTCTTGTACTTACCTGTTAGTCTTCCTGGCAGGTTATGATCATGACCATTCTGCTACAGGAAGACCTTTACAACTTTGTAGACTGGATGTCAACATTGGTTTTATGCCATTTATGTTTTTAATTGTTGTTTTGTTTTTACCTTCATTTCCTTTTATGAATTTTACTACATTTACTTTTACCTTTTTACTGGACATTTGGCTAATTATTATTACGATTATGCTACATGTCTTTTTAAACTTTTATTACTTTACCTTTTGATAATTGCTGTTACGACACATAACCCGGAACCAGGACTGGAAAGACCAACTTCAGGTGACTGACGGTGGTTCTTGTACTTACCTGTTAGTCTTCCTGGCGGGTTATGATCATTACCATTTTGATAGAGTAAATACCTTACAACTTCTCTTACTCTGCTTTCTCTCTTAACATTGTAGACTAGGTGTCAACATTGGTTTTATGCTTTTTCTGTTTTTCAATGCTGTTTTGTTTTACCTTCATTTCCTTTTATGTATTTTATTACGTTTATTATATTTTTACCTTTTTACCGGACGTTTGGCGCAGATAGCCTAGCTGTTTTGTGCCATAAAACACAAATCAACCAACCAACTTATAAGAGCAGAGCGCTATTAACGTATTTTATCCTGCTCTTTAACAAAGCATGCTGTTTTTCAATGTTTATAGAATAAATACTTAAGTAATCTAATGTTAAAGGTAAGAATAAAATAACGTGATAAATTGTGTGTGTGTGTGTGAAGTTTGGCTTAACGTTTTAAACAGATGCACTCTTTTCGTGACATTTAAAATGTTAATTCGTCGAAATAACTAAATGTGTGGAAACTTCTTGCACCAAACAGCTGTAGAGATTTATTTTTGAGGATGTTATGTAAACAGATTTTTAACTATACACTCAAATATTCTTATGTTGAACAATAATGTAAATGTGATGAGCGAGTTAACATAGTTATAAAAACTTTATTTTTTGTTTTATATCCTTAAGCCACATGTTTGCTGTTGTGACATGTCAGGGGATTGTTGCTGAATGGTTTCGTGTTGGCAGTTTGGTGCGTTATAATTTTTCTTTATCGACCTAAAAAGTTTATTTTGTTTAACAGGTTGCAAGTTGTGACTTGACCTCTTGCAAAAGTTGCCAATAATATGTTAAGCCCAGCTTTAGTTTTCCTGCTCCATAACTCGTACAACACTTCAATAGAACGCCTTGTTTCAGAAGTGTACCCTGACGCTGTAGAACTAATATTTGTTACCAAGTATTATATATTCTTCAAAAAAAAAGAAACGCAAAAGGCAAAATTTGAGACATATTGTTAACAAGTTTATTCCGGGTAGTTCTGTTTGACATGTGTGAAACGTTGCACATTCACTGCTGAACATCCAAAGTCTGCAAAGGCGAAGTCCACGCTCACTAGTTGGAGTTTAACGTCACTCAACGTCAATAACGAGTATGCCCCCCCCCGTGAGCATCAATAACTGCTTGGCATCTCCTGCCCATGGAAGCGATGAGATGACGAATCAAATCCTGTGGAACGGCTGTCCACTCAGCCTGCAAAGCTGCTGCAAGCTGAGGTAGAGTCTGCGGTTGAGGTTGTCGCCGTCGCAGACGTCGGTCCAACTCGTCCCAAAGATGTTCGATGGGGTTTAAATCTGGTGATCTGGAGGTCCAGGGAAGAACGTTGATGTTGTGGTGTCTCAAGAAGACAGTGGTGAGTCGGGCTGTGTGAGGACGGGCGTTGTCATGTTGAAAAACGTCGTTGACGTTCACCATGATGGGTTGCACATGGGGCCTAAGAATCTCGTCGACGGTTGCGTACGGTCTGATCGGAAATCCTACGCAGCCCTGGTATGGTTGAGGCAGTAGACGTAGCAGTGGTGGTTTTATCTCGAAGGTGACGTAACCGGATGTAGCGATCTTGTGCGAGCGTGGTCACACGAGGTCTACCAGATCGTGGCCGGTCACGAGTTGATCCATGTTGTTGGTGACGATTCCATAGCCTTGTGATGGGGCTGGGGTGGACATTCACAGCTCTGGCAACATCTGATCGAGATTCGCCTGCTTTCAAGCGACCAATGGCGTTGTTGCGTTGTGCTTCAGTCAGTCTTGGCGTAACTGTATTGCGTGTCGGTGGCTTAACACTGAGCTATGGACACCGAGAACCCGTCACTTTTATAGGGATTTTGCACGTGTTGCACTTGCAGAACATGCAGATCTCTCAAACAAATTTATTGGACACGAATGCGTTTTGGGGAAAAATCCGATGTTTTCCTCCGTTTTCAAAGTGCACAACTTTTATTGTCATTTTGGTCTGACAATTAGTGCCTTAACACGTGTAACATCACATACTATGAGCTTGTAACGTTATTACATATATTTCTCTTTAAAAAATATCCCTTTTGCGTTTCTTTTTTTGAAGAGTATATATTCCATCTCTAATGTGGACCTTTGTTTATTTCTGCTTGAATTATTCCAGAGTGTAATTTAGTGTTATAATGGTTAGTCTAGAATCAGTTATTAGTCGAGCGCTTGATTTCTCTGAATATATAGGTCCGTCATGGCCAGGTGGGTTAAGGCGTTCGACTCGTAACCTGAGGGTCGCGGGTTCGAATCCCAGTCGGACCAAATATGCTCCCCCTTTTAGCCGTGGGGACGTTATAATGTGACGGTCAATCCCACTATTCGTTGGAAAAAGAGTAGCGCGAGAGTTGGCGGTGGGTGGTGATGACTAGCTTCCTTCTCTCTAGTCTTACACTGCCAAATTAACGTTTTGTTGTTAGCCGTTGAAAATCTCGACGGATATCCATGTAAAGAAATTCGTTATTACCTCATTTCGTTGTCGAATTAATTATTCCTCTAATTATTTGTCAGTCTGTCCGTCCGCCCATTTCGTATATTCATAAATATATTATAAATTTGATTGTTCAGATATTCTATGGTGTGAAACAACATTTGTGAATGATTTCAAAAACGGAAATAGAATGTGTAATTAATTGTTAAAATTCCCTTATCTATCTTCATTCATTCTTTTTTTTTCGTTCGGGTTGCAATATGTTCATTGTCAAATTGTTTCGTGTTAGATGCAAAATAAATTAATTTTATCTAAATCTTTTACAGAGATTTACGGTTTTGAATTTCCGCGGAAAATATTGAGTTTCATTTTACCAGCTCTTAAAATGAAACCCAATTATTTTGTTTACGGTATTTTTCTGACGTTAAAAATGTGATATCAATATAAATAAAAATATTGATTTTTTAAAGTTGTACAAGTTTGTGTTCGTTTTGTTACAGAAATGCAGATACAGGGACGAAGATTTTCCAATTTCAACAGCTACTGGTGATTACAAATATTTTTCCAATCTAGTTGGTCTCCCAAGAAGTTTGGTGGAAAAGGCGCTGTCTGTGTCCGATTACTACGGCAGTAACGTATCGAATTCACCGAGAAAAGTAAGGCATATTTTAATTAAACAAAGGCTGTCCTCTATTGGAGAAATGTAGAAACTTTACATTGTGATTAAGTCATATTTAAAAAATTCTGGTATTTTGGTCGCATTAAAAAAGGTGAAGTGAAAGCTTCTCATATTCGGTCATTTCGATTGTGTACCTTTCTAACGAGAATTCGGCTGTAACTTATAAGTTACTCTATATGTGACCATACAACTTTACTACTTTAGAATATTCAGACGACCGTCTTCTCCTTTTAAATCTTTTTATGACAGAGCCACAAGAACAGTGAATAACATTCATTTGTCAAAACATGGCGACTATCACTTCTGGACGTATAAAATACCACGTGCGTATAAAAGAATCATATATCACTGAACACAGAGATCCTTAGTATGTAGAGATGGGCCCGGACAAAAAAAAAGGCCGTCGTATATTATGTATTGGTTATCGTAATTTCAAATATTTTTTAAAGCAATCTAAGAGACTTATAAACATCTAACCTAGGTTTTCGGGGTTTTCAAAAGTTGCTAAGACCTCTAGTTTAGCCAAAAAACCATCGCTAAAGAACCGGCGAAGAGCGAAACAGACAAATGTTCTATTGATTATTTCTGGTTCTGACGTCAGAAGGCCTAGCTCATCAATTTTTTAAGTTGTTGTGATGATATGCACACCAAAATGTGGCATTTTAACTTGAGAAGTGCAGAAGCATTATAGCGTTTAACTGACTTTAACACATGACGTCCATCAGATGACATCAGGCAATGCCAAAACGTACAAAAGCAAGGTAGAGATGAATACAGAAATATCATACAAAAGTCCTTACATAAAGGATCCACTGAGCCAATGTTATAAACTTATTGAAATTAGTCATTATAAGACTTTATAACATTAGTCTGTGAAAACGCTTATATTCAAATCTAAATTCACACACGTGAAAGGAATTCAACGTGTAATTGTAGATTGAAGTATTTTGAAAATATTAAGTAGGTATTTTTATATGGTTTCGTGTTTACATCCCTCCCTTGTTTGTGAATCTTTTATCGTTGACATCTGTACATCATGTTTATTTTTTCAATTTGTTTTAAATATATCTGTATATATACACAATTATAACACAAACATTGTAATGTTTCTGTTGTTAGGTTATCAAAGGAAAGTTAGATATTTAAAAGTTAATGTTACAATATTTAACCTTCATCAGTACACCTGGGATCCATATGTACCCCGACGATAAATATTTTTATTATATTTCCATTGACCAGTTGTATTTTTATGTAACTGTTACAATATCTTTCTCAGACACAAAAATAATAAAACATTAGATGTTTTGTAGTCGAACAATGTTTGTGAATAAAACGTTGCATGGGGTCCATGCGCACCCTAAGTAATATACAGATTTGGAGCTCTGTGTCTTCATCAGGCACTGTGTGTAGGGACTCACAGAGGTTATCCATTGTGATAAACAGTGGTTACGTATTTAGATCTCTCCTGAAGTGAAGTAATGAGTATAACCTACTTCAGAGACGTCTCCAGAATCCACGTGCAATGCAGAAAGGCGTCAAATCTGTTTTGTAAATCTGGGATTGCTTGACACAAGACAACATGCTGGTCTTCCTACAACAAAAACACGGTGTTATATTTGCCCAAGAATCGCGAAAAGGAAAGTCCGTCAAACCTGTACAGCATGTAGAAACTATTTTTGCGCTGATCACTCCACACCTTGTGTACGATGTGATGAATGTTTGTAAAATGACTGGTAAAAAATATGAAAAACACTTTATGTTCGCTCAGTTTTGCTTACATGTTGTCCAAATTGTGACATCAGTTTAGCTTTGAAACAAAGTTTGATGTAGTTCGACCCCTTTGGATCCGTTCGGACCCCAAGCACATTTTCGTACAGTTTGGTGTTTTTTGTTACATATTGGAGAAACCTGTTTCTTTATTCAATATTTCATTAGTTTTAATTGTGAGATGTTAATTAGAGAAAAAGTGACCCCATGTTATCAAAATACATGACAATAATGACAGTTTTTGTCTAAATATGAGAAAATAAATATGAGTAAATTTAATATTTTGTAATAATAAATCACATACAACATAATTATGGTACTCAGTATTTCTTACAGTTTATTTACGCAATGTTATGAGAAGCCAGTATGTTAACTTTTCAACATCTAAATCATAGCTTCAACATTGTTTTCAGTAAATATATACGGGGTCAGTATGGACCCCAGGTGCACTGAAAGGTAGATATTTTAAAGTTGGATTAAATTATTTTTCTGCGTGGGTTGCTATGGTTGTTAGGAGAAATAAATTGTTATTGTTTATATAATAAGACAGTTACATTTTCACGAAAATTCTAGTAAATTTAAGCAGTTGTAAACTTTATGTTTATAGTATGTAAATTTGGTTTTTATTATATTCATATATATATTCTCGTTTACTGTTTTCACGTTGGTTTTATACTCTCATGTGCTTCCGTATGTTAGAAAAAATAAGTGTTTCTTGTGTTTTATTCGGTGTTGAGAGTTGATTAGGCTTTTTACGTGTTGAAAAGCATGTTTTACCACAGCCCATTGCCACACTAGTGCAATTTTACTAATGCGTGATTCATACGATCTAAAAAAAGAATATATATATATGAAAACACAGTCATGCACGAGAAAGCGGAAGCCTTTATGGAAACAAAAAAAGAAAAAGATATTACTGATCGATACGCTTGACCTGGTTTTGATTATTTATAAGGATTATAAAAGCATTGATCATACAGAGTTTTATTAGCGCCCAGATATGCTGTCAGTACCTGTCTTTTAGCAATGGTAATTCGTAATAAGGGGAAGCACTGCACAATAAATATCACAGTCAGTAACTGTTAACAATTTATATTTTATTATCAGTATTTGAAGTTGAACGAGTTACACTGTTAAATATATACAATAAGTTACTTTATTTTTCAAAATAGAACAAACTTTTAACTCTTCAAGAGATAATTCATTACGTGTTGAGTAGGTGGCTGTCAATAGGTTTTTGTAAAACATGATTGACGTTTCGAAAAATCCACTTATCAACGGAAGTGGCATTTACGTCAACAAAATCGTGCGAGTTAATTTGTTCTCGGGATGACGTCAATTTCTTTTGGCTAATCGGGTGTGTCGGAGTTATTTATTACATCTTTCGTCGTCTGAGATTATATAAACTATGAATGTATATTTATTCTTGTGAACTTAAAAGATGAGGGTCTTTAAAAATATCAGAATTCTTCACACCTCGACAAACTACGATTCTTCATCTAAAAGTTTTATTTTAAAGTAGTCATAGACAGGAAGTTAAGAAATGATATTCTGTACGTGAACGAAACGTAATGTTTTCAAACTGTCGTCTCTAGTAAGATATAACTTCGTGTATGTATATTATCAAGTTAATCTATTATTAACGACAGGCTGGAATGTACAGGTTTATATAATATCACAGATTGTGTGTGTATAAAATGTTATAACATATATATATATATATATATACATTTCTTTTTCTGCTGGAACATAGTGTAAACATGGTTTGTGAAACGTTATTTTAGCTGCTAATTGTAGACTGTTGTAGCTGATGAAAAATTTATGTTAGTCGCTAGTGTTTATATATGACGTACTGTGTATGGATCATCACAAGTCTTTTAGTGGTCCCATCATATCTAGTTGTTTAACTTGGTCGTTGTAACATTATTAATGGATAATTGCTTATGGCATAATTTGCTAGAGATCACAAGACTGTCAGTGACCACATTATCAAGTTACTTAACGTGGTCGTTATAGTGTTATTTAATGGATAATTGGTCATGGCATATTTTGCCAGAGACTATCACAAGACTGTTAGTGGCCACATTAAGTTATTTAACGTGGTCGTTAAAGCATTATTAATGGATAATTACTTATTTTGAAAAAAAACGTGATTAATCTTTCAGAAACTCCACTTAAAGACGGAAGTGACGTGCACTACAACAAAATCGAGTTAGTGAATTTCTTTCCAGAATAACGTCAATTTCTGTAAATTAATCAGCAACAATAATAAATCGGAACTTGGCAGCTGCAGGTTTAACATAGTTATTTGTTAGTTAACATGGACGTTTTAACATTCATTAGTGGATAATGACTTGTGATATATTTTATTAAAGACTGTCACGAATCTGTTAACGGCCGTGTTATTCAAGTTATTTAACGTGGTCGTTATCATTCGGTCTTTCGGTTTTCGACTGTAACCGAGAAACATCGATAAAACATCTCGATACAAAAATAAGGAAGAAAAACACGATGATTTTCCAATAAATACCGGAAATGGATGTTCAATTTACATTCCGTTAATGTACAAACTTTCCCGAGTTTTGCTCGTTAGTGTTAAGTTTGTTTTTTATAATTTGAATAAAATGTTAGTTGCTCATATAGAGGTTTTAACGTAAATATAACTATGTTTTGTACATGTTGTTATTTCCGTAAGAGAAATTAATTTGGTTTGGTTTGTTTTAAATTTCGCTCAAACCCCCTAGCCGTCCTTAATTTAGCAGTATAAGAAAGGGAAGACAGCTAGTTATCACCACCCACCGCCAACTCTTCGGCTACTCTTTTACCAACGAATAGTGGGATTGACCGTCACATTATAACGCCTCCACGGCTGAAAGGATGATCATGTTTGGTGTGGCGGGGATTCGAACCCGTAACCTTCGGATTACGAGTCGTCTGCCTTAATCACCTGGCCATGCTGGGCCGAGAAATTAGTATGCAGGTAATGTGTCGTGTATTAGTGTGAAGAGAATATGCGGTGTATAGATACACATTTATTACTGTGACCATTACAGTATTAAGAGCGAAAACTGTGAAAAACGCCATTTTAAAGGTATCTACATAAAACTAAAAATGGGCCCGGTATGGCCAGGTGGTTAAGGCACTCGACGCCTAATCTGAGAGTCACGGGTTCGAATCCTCTTCACACCAAACATGCTCACCCTTTTAGCCGTGGGGGCGTTATAATGTTACGGTCAGTTCCACTGTTCGTTAGTAGAAGAGTCGCTCTAGAGTTGGCGATGGGTGGTGATGACTAGCTGCCTGCCCTTTGTTTTTACACTGCTAAATTAGGGACGGCTAGCGCAGATAGCCCTCGTGTAGCTTTGCGCAAAATTCAAAACAAACCAAACGAAACTAAAAATGAAAATCCTGAAAAATACCGATTTTAAGGTATATAAATAACACAAAAAACAGCTAAAATGTACACTATAGTTATGAAATTTATTTAGAGATAACTGCTCATGGTATATTATAAAGAGATTATCCCAAGTCTACTATTAGCTACATTTGTAATAAAAGTACCTGATGAAGACTACACAGAATACTTGGATAGCTATAGCTTCGGATTCATGCATGTTGTAAGTTTTCAATTTGAACGAATGAAGTTCGTTAAGTTCTAGACAAGGATATAATAAAATATCAGAATGGATAAGTTTTCTATGGCTTTAAAACCAATCTTTAAATTTCTAAAAGTTTTTTTTTTTTTGAAAGCGATCTCATAAAATTCATTGTTTTTTATTCGTGTAGATGGCTCTTAATGTAGTCTTGTTGTCTTAGAGTGATATGTTTCAGAAACAAGTATATCGTGGTTTTATTTGTCAGTTTAATAAATTATTTGGCAAAATTCTTATTTTTCAACATCTTTTTTGAGAACGAAAAATATGAAAGTACAGATAATAAATTAATATTTATAGGTCTCATAACACACACACACACACACAAAATAGAGTTTCGAAGCCCGTGGTGGCCAGAGCAGATATAGCCCATTGTGTAACTGTTTGGTTAAACAACAAGGTCTCAAACACGGACGCGAATTATGGAACTAGAATAATTTATAAAATCCTAAAATTATGTATTTTGATTACGATATAAGCAGCATCCAACTGTTTTATTATTATTTTATTTTCAGGTGTATAAGATAAATAAGAATTCAGGGTTTTCGGAAATTTAAGGAATTTAAAAGTAATGGAAAATTTGCGCAAAAATTAAGTATGTTGTAGAGAGGGCAATGTCCAAAAACAAGATGGAGACGAACTCACAAAACCATACAAAAATATCTGCATAAGAAACCATATATTTCCAGTAATAACTTTATCGACAACTGAATATTGAATTTCTGACAGTTGCAAAAATTCAGGTTTGAAAAAAAGCATTTAAACTGAATAGTGCAATACATTGTTACAGTGATTAGTAACCATAAGTACTTATTGGTTACTTACGTAGAGTATTTTGTATTCATCTATGCCTTGTTTCTGAAGGTTTTGACATTGCTATCCCAATTAATTTTTGCAAATAATTTTATTACTTGTTTTTTAAACAATTTCATTAGATTGATAAGTGAACATTTGTCTTATTTTTGAATCATTATTCATCTAAGACTGTATAAGTACCCCGGAGCGCTGTTCAGACATTAAATGGATATTTACAGAACCTATGCCTCCAAATTCACCCAAACGCAGTGCATGCGTGTACAGTCGACTCCACCACGCACAGTTCCCAGGTTTGGCACCAGTAAAAATTTGAAGAAACGTAGACTGCTATTTAATGTATTGTTTTGATAAATAAGAAACTGGTGTTTATAAAACTCATACATCAGTAACATGCACAACGATCTATCAATTACATAAATAGATGGCCTCCTTAATACCATGAATATTAATTTAGTTTATTTTTTCTTTCGAAAGTGTTTTTACAGATATCGTGTTTCTGCAATGAGAAGTCACAAATGGTCGTTATATAAGAACAGTTTGTGCTGCCAACTAGCGACCAGAAATGAACAGAAATAATATATGATTATAAACTGAACTCAGTGTTAAGTCATAGTTTTGCATTTAATTGTTTTTACATAAAAATACCTATGGTATGAAAAACAGAATAATATTAATGTTATACAAGCTGTGTATTACTCGATAATTGCAATTAGATGCCCAAATAAGGCCAGCGCTCTCCATCTATACGTGGTAAACACTACCGTTCGTTCTTTTGGTTAGTTTTGATTTAACTTTTCATCTATACGTGGTAAACACTACCGTTCTTAGTGATAGCTTTTCAGGTGATTGGTTTTGGTTAGTTTTGGATTTAGCGCAAAGCTACACGAGGGTTATGTGCGTTAGCCGTCCTTAATTTAGCAGTGTAAGACAAGAGGGAAGGCAGCTAGTCATCACCACCCACCGTCAACTCTTGGGCTACTCTTTTACCAACGAATAGTGTGATTGATCGAAATATTATAACGCTCCCACGGCTGAAAGGGCAAGCATGTTTGGTGTGACGGGGATTCGAACCCGCAACCCTCGGATTACGAGTGGAGTGCCTTAACCACGTGGCCATGCCGCGCTGCTGAAGTTACTGAATTTTTAGCGTACGTGTACAAGTAAAAATATGTTTAAATCTCTTTCCTTACAAGAAAAACAAACATGCATTCATACTCTTACCAGTAGTGAAAGCGGATTTGTAATAATTTATTTTTCAACTATGTTCTAATCTTTTTACAAACTCCGAAGGAATTAGTTGACATAAAAACGTTACAATTAAATCAGATACTATGTTTAGATGCTGCCAAAAGAGCTTGTAAAAAATCACAGACAAAACTTATATTTTATTTCACCGGTAAAAGCCCGGAAGAAAGTGAATTTATGTGATTGGTACTTTTGGTGTGACATGTGGCAATCATGGCATATCGTTGTGAATATGATAATAGAAACTCTTTTGTTGGAGGCTTTTTTGACTAACGTATGGGTCGTTTTTTTTTGTCTTGTTTTGTTTTTCGTGGAAAACTAACACAGCGTGATTAAAACAGTTATCATTTCATTAAATTCTATACAATTTATGGTTTAATATCTTTGACAATTTTGTGTACGTTCAGTGAGTTTAACATGTTTGTATAGGTGAGCGTATTTTTCTGGTATTCTTTTTCACAAGTACGTGATCCTGTCTAGTACAAAACATACATTACAGCGGCACTATACCTTAAGGCAGATTAGTTTCTCGACCATCTAAGTATTTGGATAAGAGGTTAGCTCCAGATGTTTCAACCATGAAGGCCACAAACTTGTATATTTTTACAAAGTAAATACTTTTTGATAGTGTTTTTTTCATTTACCTTTACTTCTGAACAGCAAATATTTCCAACAGAAACCGGCTTTCAAACACCTATTTAAAAAATCTTTTAGCCGTGGGGGCGTTATAATGTTATGGTCAATCCAACTATTCGTTGGTAAAAGAGTTGACCAAGAGTTGTCGATTTGTGGTGATGACAAGCTGCCTTCCCTCTAGTCTTACACTACTAAATTAGGGACGACTATCGCACATAGCCCTCGTGTAGTTTTGCGTGAAATTAAAAGAACAAACAAACTTACTTAAAAACCAACCTTCCAACAGCATTGAGAATTATTGAGAACTAAGTTTGCTAAGCTGCAAAGATACGGCCTAATTCACGTTTTTTTTTTTTTTTAAATTTCGATAGTGATAAATAAAGAAAAAATATAAAAACAATTTGCCGTCCATTTTACAGTTGTAGTTTTACTGTGAAGAATTTTTACATCTAGAAGCATTAAGAGAGGATATTTTTTCTTGATAATGAGAAACCCACTTGAAATAAAAATGTATCTCAGAACGGCTGGTATAGGTGATATTAACACTTTTATTGATAAACAGAGCACAACGTTTGACTTTCTTAGGTCATCTTCAGGTTAACAAGGATATTTTTGTGTGTGCAATGATGACGTTGTCGTGCTTGCTGTATGAGTATTTACAAATTTCCTTTTAGACCTCCGAGGGTCGCGGTTTCGAATCCCGGTCGCACCAAACATGCTCGCCCTTTCAGCTGTGGGGGCGTTATAATGTGACGGTCAATCCCACTATTCCTTGGTAAAAGAGTAGCTCAACAGTTGGCGGTGTGTGGTGTTGGCTAGCTGCCTTCCCTCTAGTCTTACACTGCTAAATTAGGGACAGCTAGCGCAGATAGCCCTCGAGTAGCTTTGCGCGAAATTCAAAACAAACAAACCAACCTTTTAGACCAGCGTTTTGTAATTGGTTTCACTTAATAAACTTCAGTTTTAATATTCACATTGCATATTAAGTCTATAGATCAATCCCATCGTGTTAAATTAGGTAACCACAAAACCTTTAATCAAAGTACTTCGTTATTTAAGACCGTTTTCACAGCCCGTTTTCGTTTTCAAGTTTTAAAGGCTTTACAGTAGGATATAATCGAGACAACGTCGTGAGATTCACGCAAGCATGTATTTCATTCTTTTTGTTCTTTATATGAAACATTCTCTAATGGTTTATTTGACTATGATTAATATTATTTCTCTATTCTGATATTGTTCGTTCTTGTTGTCATTATTTCCCTCTTGATAGGTTTCTACGTCATATTTTCAATTTTGTTTCTGTTTTGTATTATTAATTTATGATTGTTATTTTCTGTTTTAGTAATTTGAATTGTGCTCGTACCTTCTGGTTCAGAGCCAATGTGACATCGTAGTTTCATTTTAGTTGTACTTTTTTACTGTCAAACAACAACTACACATTTCAGATACTTGGTTATTATATATATTTTATAATTTATTTTAATTTCTTGATTTTTATATTGATCTAAGGGTTATTTTATATTTTTAGTTTAGTTTATGAATTTAGGGCTAACTTAAATCTGTTAGGCTGGCCGAGCCAAGTATAACTTGTGTTACAGTGCGGGAACAAGATGCTGTATAAAATGTTTAATATCTTCTTTTGTTTATTAATTTTTGATACGCTTAATTTTATTTAATCTGAGTATTTCGGGTTAGAATCCGCATCACACAAAACATGGCTCGTCCTTTCAGCTGTGGTGGCGTTACAAAATCACAGTCAGTCCCACTATTCTTTGGTTAAAGAGTAGCTCAAAAGTTGACGGTGGGTGGTGATGACTAACTGTCTTTTCTCTAGGCTTTCAATGGTAAATTAGGGACAGCTAATGAAAATAACTCTCGTGTAGCTTTGCGCGAAATTCAGAACAATCCGATCTAATTTTTTCTTTAATGTTTATTATTTCACTGTAACGATTATTCTACATAATACTAATTTTAATATTATTATAAATGTTATTTCATAATATTAGTTTAGTTTTTGGTCTAATTTCAGCTTACTAAGTTGGCCCTAGCGAAATGTAACTTTTACCATCGTGTGTTAGTCCTTATTTTGATACTGATTTAACGAAGTAAGAGAAACTTTTTCAGCAGTATGGATACAGTATTGATTAGAATACTTAATATATTTACTTCTAATTTTTGTAATATAGTTTTAGGTTCATTATTTTATTCTAATGGTTTTTCTTCGAAGTAAGTTTAGTATACGAGTTTAGAACTAATTTAAGCCTCCTGGGTTGGCCAAACTTATTGGGTTTACGACCATTTTGTTTCATTTGTTACGAAGCTATACACAATGGGCTATCTCTGTTTTGCCCATAGCGGGTACCAAAACCCTACTTTGATCATTGTGAAATATCAGACTGAAATACTATCAACAACAAGGGTATCTAAGTTTGGTTTGTTTTGAATTTTGCGCAAAGCTTCACGAGGGCTATCTGCGCTAGCCGTCCCTAATTTAGCAGTGTAAGACTAGAGGGAAGGCAGCTAGTTGTGACCACCCACTTTAAACTCTTGGGCTACTTTTTTACCAACGAATAATGGGATTGACCGTCACATTATAATGCCCTTACTGCTGAAAGGGCGAGCGTGTTTAGTGTGACGAGGATTCGAACCCGCGACCCTCGGATTACGAATCGAGTGCCTTAACCACCTGGCCAGGCCGGGCCATCTAAGTAGTGATTAATGCATTCTAATCATCTGTAGTATAGTATAACATGTATAATTTTGAAATACGAAGGTGTCTTGCTTTGATCGGAAGTTAATATTAATAAGCGATACTGATGAATATCTAGATACCACAGGTGCATATTTTTTATGTATTAAATTTGCAGTATTTAAGAGGAAAACAGGTGTCAAATAAAGTGTTTCAAATACAGAACTCTAGCAAGTATAGCGTAGTATGTTTACCCCCATCTCTCTGTGAATATGTGTGTGTAGAAGAAACTAAAAGTTTGGTTGGACTGATTTTCCTAAATAGTTCAATCAACTGCAAATTGATAATATTAACTTGTTTATCCGCTAAAACGCCTAGTTGTAAAAATAACTACATTAAGCTTTTACTGAGATATTTTACTGAATATTATTTTTAAATCCGGCTCAAACATAAAATTGTAACAGCTTGTCTTGTTCCCCTCTGGTATAGCGGTAAGTCTACGGATTTACAACGCAAAAATCAGGGGTTAGATTCCTCTTGGTGAACTCGGCAGATAGCCCAATTTGGCTCTGCTATAAGAAAACACACACACAACAGCTTGTCCTGAAATGTTAATGTATATTTTAGCTGCTTTTATAATACGAGGACATTTTTAATTGACGAGTTTTATTTTAAGTGAAACATTTGCTACGGTCTTGATTTCTCAATATGTACCAATATTTTGTTTGTTCTCTCAATTATGTTTTTATTGAACATCAGACAGGATATTGTGTTCGTTGATTAATTTATATAGTATATGCTCTGCTTTTGTGGTCATTAAGACGTTGAAGACAGTTATTTGATTTATTTTAAGCGCAAAGCTATTAAATGGGCTATTCACGCTGTATCTACTGTGAGGGTTCGAATCTTGGATTTTAACTTTATTCGCGATCTAGCGCAGCTTTCTTATTAACACGTAAGATTTTAGATTTAGCTTCGTGACTTACCTTCTTTTATTTCTGAGATAAACAAAACAACAGATTTGCACTTTGGTTCTGTGGCTGCTTTAAAAGAATGACAGTTAATTTCTACCGTTTGATCTTGAGTAGCCCAAGGATTGGCGGATGGTGGTGTTGAGTAGCTTCCTTCTTGTAGCCCGTCATTTCAAAACCAGGTAGAGCTGGCGCAGGTGTTTTTTTTTTTTACTTTTGTGTGAACTCAAACGAAACTCAGTCGTATCATTGGATCCCCTGAAGACATCACATGTAGATATCTACTAAGTGATTTCTGGAGAGAGAGAGGGGGGTCAAACAGACCTTCAGGGTGTTATTTTTTAACTTCATGTTGTTCTGTAAAAAAAACAACTTTCATTAATGTATTAGGATAATAGGAAAAAGAAACAAGGAACAGTACAATTAATAATGCTAAAGCTTGTTTAGTAATGGAATAAAAGCGTTTGGTATCTCATTAATATCCATAAAACATTTCGTTACCATGATCTGTTAGCCCCTCCGATGGCTTAGCTTTCTAGTTTATAACGCTAAAATTCAATGCGTAATTCCTGCGATGGGCACAGCGCACATCTGTTGTTGTGCGCCTTTGCGCTTAGTAACAAACATATTGCTATGGTTTCACATAATTTTAATATTGATATATAGTTTTGTCGATTCTTTAAGAAAAACGATTTATAATAAGTTTCACGTTTATAAAGATGAATGATTATGTAAGTTTAAAACAACAGTGTTGATATAATTGGCCTATACTTTAGAAACTGCACGCTTGTTTTTATATCAAAAAGAAAAACACGTTGTTGTGGTTACCAGTTACTTCATTATACATAATTTCGGTCCGGGCGCGAGTTGGCTCTGTTGTATAGAGCTCTAAATTTTGGAGCTGGCGAGCCGTACTCGAATCCTTGCTATACCACATCACATTTCCCCCGTACTTTCAGTGTGGGTGCATTATAAGAGTGACAGTCAATTCTTTAGCATGGGGTAGGTAAAAAAATTCTGCTGATCGGCTGATTTCTCTCTGGTCGGTAATTCAAGACTGTGACAACGGAAGTTAGTCCTGTGGTTTTTCCATAGATACAAATTACAAATATCATTTCAGGTCTATATGTAGTTCCGCTTGTATGTATGCAACACTACATTTATATAATCAAATGTACGTACGTATAAAATACAAAGTATTGGTCGCCTATACAGTTGGAATAAAAGTGACTAAAATCTGTTGTGAACTTCATTCACTTTCGAGTATTTTTATGGTGGGAAGACGTAGGCTGTAAGTATAGAACGTATTATTAAATAATTAATGTAATATTGGCACACCACTTCTGGTGATGATACGGTAAATAAAACGTAATACTAGAAATAAACGACTTCATAACACCAAAATGTAGTTTTGTTGTTTAAATACATTCAGCGTTTCGTTTTACAACTTCTTCGGAAGCATTCACTAGACATAGGCTGTAAGTATAGAACGTATTATTAAATAATTAATGTAATATTGGCACACCACTTCCTTCTGGTGATGATATGGTAAATAAAACGTAATACTAGAAATAAACGACTTTATAACACCAAAATGTAGTTTTGTTGTTTAAATATATTCAGCGTTTCGTTTTACAATTCTTCGGAAGCACTCACTAAAATACCAACCGATCGCTTTTGAAGGAGTTGTAAAGTGAAACGTTGCTTGTCTAATTAAACAAACAACAGCAGAAAAACCTCAACATTTTAGTGTTATAAAGTCGTTTTTTTTGTATTTATAGTTCCTCTCTATACCAATATGCATTACAGAAATTAAACTGTAAACTTGCTGTGTAAAATGATATAATTGAAATGTGATTGATATTTTTTAGAATTATACTTCCTTACTTACGTCTAATGCTGGTTGCAGATAATTGAAATAACAAAGGATTTGTTAATTTGATTTTGCGTGATGTTTTTTACGCTAAATATCTTGAATATGTCAGCGTGCTTCAAAAATAATTCACTGGAAACAGTTTTTTTTGTCATAAAATAGAAACTTAAGACATGTAAGTAAGGAGAAAACGACTAACCTTGTTGTTGCTCAATGATAACTTGGGCCCTCCAGTGGTACAGCGGTATGTCTGCGGGCTCACACCGCTAGAAACCCGGTTTCGATACCCGTGATGGGCAGAGCATAGATAACCCATTATGTAACTTTGTTCTTAATTCTAAACAAACAAACAAATGATAACCTGGTTATATGATGGATAAGCGGTAAGTTTATGACTTTAAAATCCAGGGTTCGATCCTCCACGGTGAACAGAGTGTAGGTAGTCCCTTGTATTGCTTTGCCCTAAACAAACAAACAAACGAAACAGATAAGTTGTTGACTTAAGTTTCAACACCAAAATTGTTCTCGTTACACGTGCATTAACCATGTGGTTCGTAATATTACTTGCGGTTTCGTTATTTTGTTGGTCACGTGGCCCCAAATGACACACAGTTTAAAAATAAGTACTGTCAGTACTGGAAGCAGTCTCGTCAGATGGTCCTGAGTTTTCTACGTATGTTAGACAGATATTTAGCATTTTCGCCATTTTTTTTAATTACATCTTTACAATGATTATTGTAACAGACAAAGGCAAAATTACTCAATATGATGCCAGTACGTTGACATCGCTGCTGGAGAACGGTATACAAGGAACAAGTTAGTGACCTGACGGTTCTTAGAGTTCCGTGTCTTAATTTTCACCTGCGACTTACATTTTTGCACCAAACTATTTGTGCACAGAATTTTCACTGACCGCTCGTAAAATATCGTAACTTATTTTAAATTAAAATTATGTTTTCAGCCTACTACCTGAGATCACTAAGAAGTGTCCTGACATTTTGTGTGTGTGTGTATATATATATGTATATATATATTAAATTTATTTGTTTTAGAGTATATTAACACTAATAGAATATAGTAAAATAAAACAAAATCAAAAGGAAGGACTGTGTTAAAAACAGCAAATCCAAACTTCTGACTAATTACACTATGTAATACAAATTTTGTTTCTGGATAGTATGTGTTATTTGTTAATTGCTTATGTTATAAAAGTACAGAAAATGACCATTATTCCCTTTAAACTTTGCCTTTGTGACCTGGATAATGAAATTTAGAAATTAACCTATTTTCTTTGTAAAAACGGGCAAATTTGTACATTTTCATTTACATAAGGTGTGAATAAAACAACGTATGAATCAAGATTTACATGTATTTATATTAAAGCCATACAAAATAAAAGTGTTTAGAAGTGAGTAGTTTTTCGAGATTTGCGACTGTAATGTAAATCACTTTCACGTATCAGCCCCGAAATTTAGTCTCGGCATTCGACTTTGTTAGACCTATCTCTGATTAAGTCACTGAGGTCTCTTTGGTTGGGGAAGTATGGATTTCTCTCACCAACTGCACCTCTGAAATTGTGATCTGGATCTTCAACGTCTACCTCCTCTTCTGATTTGCTGCTCTCTTCTGAGGATGGCTGCTTTCTATCTAGCGGAGTGGGTACAAGGAGCGCAGGGCAGTGTGGCACTGGGGCAATGGATGATGGAAGGTACGAATACATGATATTAAATGCATTCTTGCCAGTCCTACGTTTGGAAGGGTCCACCATGCAGAAGTAGCAGTTGCTTTGAGTGGTCAGTTGGTTCACGCCAAATTCTTGGAATAGCGAACTTCATGGCTCTCTTTTCCTCTCTGTACCATCCTGCAAAAAAGCAAAATAAAATTATTATGAAAAATAAATAAATTTATTTCGCCCACAACTAATGTGTAAGAAGTTAATTCAAAATACTTTATGATATTTTTTTTTACTACTGGAAATTAAGAAATAAATTAATTAAAAGATATTTAAATTTAAAAGGTTTAAATTTTGTATAATATAAAATCTTTCTATTCAAGCAAGCAAAAATTGTCCGTCTTACTTCCTAAAGTTTTTTGGAGTGCTTGCAGGTAAAATGAGGTGCCCAGGGTTTATCTTGATCCCTGAGAGGCATGTCGAAATATGCCTTGTAGGCTTCACACATTTACAAAATGCTGTCACAGAGTACTTTTCCGCTCTTGTCTAGATAAATTGGCCACGTACATAGCAAAATGCATCTGGAGAATGCTTGCAGCTTCTTGATGCCATCTCTGATAAAATCAGACAGGTCTATGTGTTCACTTAGACAGCTGGAACTAAACTGAAGTGGTGAGTCCTTGTATATATATATTACTATGAAAAGTTCTCGAAAATTCTAAAAGGCTCTTCAAAATTCTCGTAAGCCATACAACATTCTAGAAAACTCTTGTAAGTTCTACAACATTTTAGAAAGTTCTTGAAAATTCTTGTATGTTTGAGAAAACTCTCTATCAGCTACTTAGCACTAAATCTACCTGGAATGTTCTGAAAAATGGGTAAATTTGAAAATTTCATTACTCAGGTCACAAAAGCAAAGTTTGAAAAGAAAAATAGGTCTTTTTCATTTACTTTTGGCATAAGCAATTGGGAAATAACCATTTTTGCCCAGGAACAAGAAAAAGTAAAAATTTTGTTACATAGTGTTATATTAGGTTCTCACCCAAAACAAGCCGAAACAAAAATACAAATGATAAACGGTGTATTCCTACCGCAGTGTGGGTCCTACTTGTGCAGTCACCTTCAAAACCAGGGATACATTTTATTTCCACATTATAGTTTGTACCCTGGGATCTTCACACTTAGTGTAGCGTTCTTTATTTTTGTTTTGGCTTGTTTTTGGTAATAACAAACTAATACACACACACACACACATTAGTAGGGTTTATGGCCAGGTAGCAAGGGCATTTGACTCGCAATCTTAGGTTCGTGGGTTTGAATCCTTGTTCTATCTGTGGAAGTGCTGTAGTATGACAGCCAATCTTATTATCATGTGGTAAAAGAGTAGCCAAAGAGTTGACGGTGGGTGGTGATAACTAGCTGCTTTCCTTCTTATCTTTCACTGCTAAATTTGGGATTTCTAGCGCAGATAGCCCTCTTGTAGCTTATCGTGAAATTAAAGTCGTAACCAAACCAGAGTATAAGATCATTTTGTTAATGCAGCACTTTCTTCGCATAGTGTAACTCGTATCGTTAAATATTTCTGAGTGTAATATAAAGTACTTTAACAGGGTTAGGTGCAAAAACGTAGTTTTGTGTTAAAACAATAACGCTTCTGACCTCCATATAAGACGTAAAATATAATCGAGTTGTGAAATGCAGTTTTGCGAAAAGTATTTTATGATAAACGTTTTAAAATAGGTTTATTTTTAATGGCTCTATTATCGACGTATTTGTGAAGTCGAAGAATAAATCTAATTATTGATAATAAATTTAATTAATTGATTAGGTATGTCATATTTATCGACTTGATTAAAATGTTCGGTAAAGAGACTTTGAAGTGTGGATAACTTTTCAGAACTGGTTATCATGTTTTTAGTATACAGACGGTTGTAGCATAAAAAAGTGGGTTTGTACGCAGTGAATTAAAATAATTTACACACACTTGACTGGCAGTGCGTTGCACGTGTGGTTATTTTGCGTGCGATATCGTCGTACTCTTACAGTGTGCGTGTGGATAGTTATAATCTTCACGTTTTTCTTACCGTGACTGTTCGTGACTTTAAATAACGGTTTTGTGATTTTAAGATACAAAGTTATTGTAATTAATGTATTAAATATAGCACACTATAGGGAAACACAACGTGCAAGTTTTAAGGCCTGCAGTAAAGAACGCAAATACAGTGGTACCTCGGCTCTCGAACGACTCCCTTCTCGAACAATTTGGTTTTCGAACATATTGTTTGAGAAAAAAATGTCTCGGTTGTCGAAGATAAACTCGGTTACCGAACCAAGCTGTCGTGGCCCGAACCCCCGAAATAACCCGACTGATGATCCGAACGACCCTTCGACCATTTTTGGCCCACGCCAAACTTGCTCAAAACATTTTACCCGAACCTGTCGCTCAGTCCACACTCCCGTTAAAATCTGCTGTGAACGTTCTCGTTTTTCTTTTTGTTTGTTTTGTTGTTTTTCTAAATACTCTGATTAAATAAGCCATCATAGGGTCAAAGAAAGATAATGAAACCAGCAAACCAAAAAGAAAAGTTGTTAGAGCCACAATAGAGATGATAAAAGATCTCATAGTGAAGTATGAGAGTAGTGTTCGCGTGTCTGACCTTGCTACACAGTTTGGTATGGCGAAGTCTACAGTCTGCACCATACTGAAAAATAAAGAGGCCATCAAAGGAGCTGATGTTGCAAAAGGAGTGACAGTGCTTACGAAACAAAGATCACAAACAATGGAAGAGGTAGAAAAACAGTTAGCTGGTGATAACAATTCTGAAACCATCATTTGTGAGAAAGCAAAGCAGTTGCATGCTGACCTCCTGAAAAACACCCCTGGAACGAGTGCTGATACAAGTGGTTTGAAAAATTTAGGAAGAGAAGTAACATACATAGTGTGGTGAGACATGGGAAGAGTGCCAGTTCTAACAAAGACGTCGCTGATAAATTTGTTAGGGTATTTAAGGACTATATAGAAGTTGAGGGTTTTATTCCCCAACAAGTGTTCAACTGTGATGAGACAGGCCTCTTTTGGAAGAAAATGCCAAAGAGGACCTACATCACTAAGGAGGAGAAGTCACTGCTAGGGCACAAGTCAGTGAACGATAGGCTAACTCTATTGTTATGTAGTAATGCAAGTGGGGACTTAAAACTTAAGCCTTTGCTTATGTACCATTTTGAGAACCCGAGGGTTTTTAAGAAAAATAATGTCCTGAAAATTGAACTAAATGTCATTTGGAGGGTTAATAGTAAAGCATGGGTAACAAGGCAATTTTTTATAGAGTGTGTCCATGAAGTGTTTGCCCCAAGTGTAAAGAATTACCTCACGGAAAAACAGTTGCCACTCAAAACCCTTCTTGTGATGGACAATGCACCTGCTCACCCACCAGGCTTGGAAGACGGGTTGGTGGAGTACAATTTCATTACGGTGAAGCTCTTGCCCCTAACACGATTCCCCTCATTCAGCCCATTGACCAGCAGGTCATATCGAACTTTAAGAAACTCTACAACAAAGCATTGTTTCAAAGGTGCTTTGAAGTGACCTCTGTCACAGAGTTAACCCTCAGAGAGTTCTGGAAAAATTACTTTAATATCCTCCATTGCTTTAGGATCATAGAAAAAGCCTGGAGGGAAGTGTCTTTGAGAACCATGAACTCAGCCTGGAAGAAATTGTGGCCAGACTCAGTAGCAGATAGAGACTTTGAAGGCTTTGAGGCTGAGCCTGTTGTCGAGGATATTGTCTCACTAGACAAGTGTATGGGCTTGAATGTGAGTGATGATGATGTGGAAGAGTTGGTGGAAGACCACAACACTGAGCTCACCACGGAAGAACTCCAAGAGCTTCAGAAAGAGCAGCAACAGAAGGCAACTGAGGAAGTGTCTTCAGATGAGGAGGAGGATGTTCCTAGTTCACTAATTAAGGAAATGTGTGGAAAATGGGGAGAGTTACAAAGTTTTGTGGAAAAATTTCACCCTGTCAAAGCTGTAGCAAACCGAAGCATAAACCTTTTCAATGACAATGCTATGTCTTACTTCAGAAACTTTTTAAAATGCAGGCAGAAACAATCCTCATTAGACAAGTTTTTAGTGAGAAATAGGTCCAGTGAGTCTCAAGCAGGTTGTAGCGGTGCAAAGAGACAGAAAAGAGAAAGAACACCAGAAGGAGAGTTACCTGACGTTTTTATGGAAGGTGACTTTCAAACAATAATAACCCTCCTACTCTCCACGTTCCTCACCACCTTTCACTTACCTCAGCACAGGTAAAGTGCAGTTAAATTTTCATTTATTGTTTTTTTATTGCTTATAATTTTTGTGTTTGATATGTAAGTATTATTATGCAGGTATAAAGAAGCAATATTTTTACTTTAAATGCTTCATATTGTGTAATGTTTGGAGGTCTGTAACGGATTAATTTAATTTACAGTAATTCTTATGGAAGAAACTGATTCGGTTTTCGAACAGCCTTCTGGAACGGATTAAGTTCGAGAACCGAGGTACTAGTGTATATGTGTCTGTTTGTGTGCGTATATGTATATATATTAGTTTGTTATAGCAACCCAAACCCAATTGTACTGAATACTTACGCTGTTTTTGTAACCATACTCAGCTACTGTGAGTAATGGATGTACTTGATGTGGTTTATAAAACTTAGTAAAATTAGTTTATATTTGAACATGATTCCTGGTATTTGCTTGAGAATTCTAGTTATTTCTTTGAAAAGCATTTTTGTAAGTGTTTGTAATGTAAAAGTTTGGAATTAGAATTCAATTTAATAATAACATTTTATAATAAATGTTTTCCAAATTTAGTTATTCTTAATAATGATTTGATTTTAAGAGAAAAAAGAAAGACTCCAGCCAGATTAGTTTTAATGTAACAACGTGTGTGTGTGTGTATGTATATATATGTAAGTTTGTTGTGACCAAAAAACAAGTTGCAAAAAAAAAAAAATGCTGCACTAATTGAGAAGATCCTAGAGTTCAAACTATGATGTGGGTTTATAAATGTACCCTAGGTTTTGGAGATGGCTGAGGAAGTAGGACCCACATTGCAGTGGGGATACACCACCTATCAGTCTTAATCTCCATTCGCCAGTCTCACATAAGAAATAAGAGAGTAACAATAGATATAAAACTAGAAATTAGGAGAGCGAGATGTGGGTGCTGAAGCCCACAACGTCCCACATCTGTATCACCCTTCACTGCCTACAGACTGTTGTGGGAAGGCGACTGCTCGCCAAAGTAACAATGACAAAATTAGTTGAAAAATAAGAATAAGAAAATAAGGTACTACCATGTGTATATTACAATGCATAATATTCTTACAAATTTATTGAAGGAAGCACGACATTCTTTAATTTTTTAGAATTTAGAGGAATATTTCACAAAGCCAAGACTATATTTAAACATAGACATTATTGTTTACACCAGTTCTTCTACTTTAGCGAACAGTTTGGTCTGAAACATAATTTTTTAGGATAAGTAACAGCATTTTAACATTTGATACTAAATTAATTCGTGAGATTCCTTCCCAATATATATTGATGTCACATGAATGTATTGGAAGATTATACGAAACATTGGGTGATTCTGCGTTCTTTATCGCGTCATAAACACCGAAAGGTCGTACAAAAGTCTGTCTGATGATACTTCGTTTTGTCAGACCATAAACAGATGAACAGAGTTGGTGAAGGAGTCGATGGAAATATGCGCGAATCGAACGATGTTTCGTAAGCGAACGATACCGCTAATGACGCTTTGACACTGTTTAACATGTCGTACACAGTTTTCGTAAATTATTCGATGAAATGTTGACAATTTTTAGTAAGTAAATCGGTCATACACACCAATAATGAAGAATTATACGAAATATTGTGTGATTCAGCTACATAGACAAACACACACAAATTTGTGGAGAAACATTGATATAACCTAAGATGGAGTGACATATAATCATAATAATAAAGGAATATTTCATTATAGGTTAATGTGATTATCCATGTCAGGTATAGGGACATCAGCAAAACCTTTCAACCTACCAATCTTGTTGATGTCTCCAGAGTTTTATTAGTATACTGTTTTATGACACCAATTAGACAAAGTATGGTAAATAAATGTGAGCAATAATTGTCGAATGCGTGAGTAATGTTTTACTTGCCTAACTTTATATTGATATAAAGACGTTGAAAAATCAAACGATTCCTCCTTTGAGCTCGAAGCAACGTGATTATTGTTGTTTTGAAGTTAGCACAAAGCTACTCAATGGGCTATCTGTGCTCTGCCCACCACGAGAATCGAAACCCGGTTTTTAGCGTTGTCAGTCTGCAGACATACCGCTGCACCACTGGGGGGCTCAATGTGATTATTGTGTATTCACGCTTGAGTTTCCTTGCAAACATTTCACGTGCGAATGTTTTCTTTGCCTCGAATCGTGTGTGGATGTGGATTTTAATGGCAGAGTAGATAGCAAATTAAATTGTAGCTGTTTATTATTGAGTACAAAGCTATTCAAAGGGTGAAATATGTATTTTCCTCTGTAAAATACACTCACACGCGCGCGCACACAGTATATAAAGCCACAGCAGTATTTAATAAGATTAATTCAAATATATTTGGATTTTTTTTATTCTTTGTGTGACTCATGTTATAGGTACGCTGTAATCAACGATGTAATATTCCCACAAGGAATTTTCTACATTAGCAGTTTTAATATTTTTATTCGATAGCGTTCCTATCGATACAGCCCGGCATGGCCAGGTGGATAAGACAAGGCACTCCACTCTTAATCTTAGGATCGCGGGTTCAAATCTCCGTCACACCAAATATGCTTGCTCTTTCAGCCGTGAGGGCGTTATAATGTTATAGTCAATCCTACTATTCGTTGGTAATAGAGTAGCCCAAGAGTTGGCGGTGGGTGGTGATGAGTAGTTGTCTTCCCTGTTGTTTTACACTGCAAAATTAGGAACAGCTAGCGCAGATAGCCCTCGAGTAGTTTTGCGCGAAATACAAAACAAACCGAACCAAACAAAACCCCATCGATAATTGTAAGTATAAGGACACTTAATCACAATCGTAGATTTCACTATTGTAAAGTTTATATAATTTTACTCGTTGTATGTTTGCTCTTAAAATTATAACCAGTTATAATAATTCTCCCCACCTTAAACATAATGATGCAGTCTGTATTTTTGACGTAATGTATGATATATATTTAAAACATTGAAATAACGTTATTAACATTTTCTTTAGTACAAGAAGACCAGTGATTGAAAGACAGAAGCAGAAGGCCCGCCATGGCTAAGTGGTTAAGGTGCTTAACTCGTAATCTAAGGGTCGTAGGTTTGAATCCCCGTCACACCGAACATGCTCATCATTTCAGCCGTGGGGGGCTTTATAATGTGACGATCAATCTCACTATTAGTTGGTAAAAGAGTAGTTGTGGTGGGTGGTTAGGACTAGTTGCCTTTTCTGTCGTCTTATACTCTTAAATTTGGAACTGTTAGGACAGATAGCTCTCGTGTAGCTTTGCGCTACATTCAAAACAAACAAACAAGTCATAAAGACACCAGCATATTTTTATTCTCGCACAACATGCTATTATTAGTACCTATCTCTTATTACTTCCCCGGATTTCTGATATCCAATATATAGGTTTGACTTTGTCTGTATTTTTCTGTAAAAAGATTTTTCTCTTTTTCTGTTTCTCAAAACATTCCTTTCTCTTCCCATCTTTCATCTTTCTTGACTCTTAAACTTCTCCTCTCTAAAGATTTCAGAAATCTGACTATGCTAAGATCCCCCTTTCAATTTTGTGGAGATTAATTCCCAGTGCTGTTACTATATAAGTTGTGCTCTTGAATATATTGTAACTTGTCGTTGTAAATCCCTCCAAGATAAACTCATAACTGCTGCTATGTATTGAATGTCGACTTGGTAGCACATTGCCTCTTTTCCTATCGAGCGTCTTTGGATATTGGAGCAGAAAATCCTCTGACCAGACATTCGTTAGTTCTTTCTGTCTTTTGTTGTTGTTTTTATACTTTTATCTTCGCTTTCCACTGTCGTCAGGAATCTTGATTGGACTGGAGAATTGTTTTTTAGTGTTTTGTAACTGAAGGGTAAACAAATTCCAAGTAATCCGAGGTGCACATCAATAGAATTTTCTTAACCCGTTCTAGTTAATAGTTGATGTGTAGTGACATAATCTATCCATCAACTTAAACACGCGCCATGACATATAGATACGAGCGCGTGCACACACACACACATTTAAATATAGATAGACGTTTTATGTGCATTTTGGGTTGAGAAATATTTCATAGATTATTGTGTATGACGAATATCTGTCACTGTCACTTTTTGTACAAAAACTTAATGTTACAGGCATAAGTAGTGACTTATTTTAATACTAGTAATAGTTCGTGGTGCAGCGACTTTTCATGAAATATTATATATATATAATCATCCTTGTATTTTGGAAATATTTTTATTTCAAATAGATACTGCTGTATGTTCTTTCATAGGGTGCCGGTTCACCTTATGGTAGAACTCTGAATTTTTTAGTGTATGAGCCGGATTCGAATCCGGATTACTACCAGGAAGGGTTATTCACGCTTAAAGAAATTTATTGTTGCGTTATAAAGGTGGCAGGCAATCCTTTAGCACAGATGGTGGGTGGTTCTGACTGGCTGTTTTTCTCCTGGTTGGTAGTTTAACGTATAGGGCGGGGGCAGGAATCATTTATAGCTTTGTCGTGAATGCGAAATAGAAAACAAATGTCGTTCCAAATTCTGTTCACTTTTTCAACATTTTGAGAAAGATAATTCAACTTATATTTAAAAAACTTCTTCCCTGCGGATGAACTAAGTTTGACACCAACTTTGTAGGTACTAACTTTCTGTTTAATGGTGATGACGTTTTGATGGCTACTTCTGTTTAGTAAAATTTGAATTAATAATAACGATTAGTTCGCGATGTTTTAATTTGAAAATCGTAATAGGCCAATTAATAAAAACGTAGAGGACACCATCTGCCGACAAGCGTGATGCTCGTCTCGAATATTAGACTCGAGGGTTTTGCTTTGTTCAAGGAGCCCACATAACAGTTGTAAAATATCAACAATATTATAATTATTTTTATTTTGCCGAGGGGGTCAGGTGTGGCACAATTGTTAGCAGGCCAGACTGTGGATCTGAGGTTTTGAAGTTTGTGTCTCGTTTCCTGAAAAATGAAATAAACAAACAAAAACGCGTTCCACCATTTGAGGACCTGAGGACGTTATAAAGGTGTTTTAGTCAAATTACACTATTCAGTTTAACAAAAGTTGACGGTGTATGCTATTGACTCGCTGCCTTTCCCCTAGTACGTGCCCTACAAAACTGAGGATGACTAGCGCAAATAGCCATCATATAACTTGCGCAAATTAACAGAAGAAAAGCTATTTTGTTATTATTATAATTAATATTAAATATTTAAGAGAAAAGAAACCCTAGGACCCCTGGTTCTCAAAGCTAGTACTCTGTTACACGAGGGTGTAAGTCGTCTTGGTCAGTGTTGACTTACAAATCTCTCTGTGTATCAGTATTATCTCCATACACGTTTTATCAAAGTGAAGCAAATTAGTATGTTGACTATTTATTTTATGTACAGTATTTACTACTTAGTATTTATTCTGTAAAATACGAAGTAAAAAGACGTATTCTAATGACAATTTGAGCTGAAAAATTAGTAGAATTATATAACTAACAACCGCTTGCACAGTCTGATGTTTTTCTAGCAAACGTCAAGAGACGGTTACATCAGCCCTAATTTAAAGCTGTGGAAGTGTTGCCACATATTAGTTTTGTATTTTTTCTTCAGTTTTAACATGTAACAGACTGCTCGGAGTGAAACTGGACTATGTGTGTGATTAAGGTGTTCACGTGGTGTGAAGGGGAGAATTATGCTCAGTAGAAGAAAAAACGTGAATATTAAAGAAATATGTGTTTTTTCTTATAGCAAAGCCACAAAGGGCTATCTGCTCAGCCCACCGAGGGGAATCGAACCCCTGATTTTAGCGTTGTAAATCCGGAGACATACCGCTGTACTAGCGGGGGCGTTAAAGAAATAACATTTAGTCTAATTTATTAATATACGTAAATGTTCTATAAATGTTCAACACACTGTTTCAGGAGATAACAGCAGTGTTACTTTGACATCAGTTTCGGCCATCTTCACCGTTAGCAAATATTGGTAACTTTGTTTTGTATTCGGATCAAAGGGTCCAAAGTTTGAGACGTCATTCCGTACAAGAACTACATGACGATGGACGCTGTTGGATGATTGTCTTTCCTTGAGTCAGTGCTTTAAAATTAGGGGCAGTTACATTTGAATAATAGGGGTCTCCGACTTGATATTTTAGCTCACGTTATGTATTTAGACAGATTAGTGAAGAATGGTTAACAGGTATATTCCTTTGCGTGAAACTCGTGTTCATATAAGTGATAAACGTGCGTGGAAATTTTTTAAGGTTAAATTAGATAGACGCCTGAGCTAAGAGAACCTAATAAATTAGCTTTTGGTCCAGTTATATTTAATTACAATATTAGCATTATTATGTTTGTTACAGTTTTCTTTTTGAGCTATTCATTGACGTTTCTTTGGGGGGGGGCATATTGTTGTGGACTTTTTTAAGATTACGAAAAGAAGTTTCTCAGGCTAATAGGGGACATAAACCAGACTTGGGAGCTGAGCGTTTTCCAATAGTTGACACATAATTGTTTCGTGAATTCGAAGGTCCATGGTTCGCGAACAGTCGCAGAAAAATCGTGCTTCGCACTTCAGGTCCATGTACGCATTATAAGAGTGACTGTCAGATCTCACTGCTTATGCTAGTGCAAGAGTACCCAATAGGTTAACTAGCTGCCTTCCTTGTAGTTGCTCCCCAGTGGACAGCGTTATGTCTTCGGACTTATAACACTAGATAGAATCTGGGTTTCGATACCTGTGGTTGGCAGAGCATAGATAGTCCATGGTATTGCTTGGTGCTTAACTTCAAACATACGCACACACACATTCTTGTACTTTACGAGTTTAATATTATAGATGGCTAGCGCTTATGACGCTTATGTAGCTTTTCGCGAATATCCAAACAGACAAATAAGCAGATGGAATTTGATCCCAGGGATCATGTTCGAAAGAGCAGAAAATTGGCAAGTATCTGTAATCAGTTCTACACCCTCTCTCACGTTATTGGTTTTTAACTTACACTTGTTTTTTCGTTATCTATCGTTAGTTTGAAATTCGTGCAAAGGTATTCGAGGGCAATCTGTGCTAACTGCTCTAATGTTGACGTGATAGGCTAGAGGAACTCTTGGGTTATTTATTCTCTTTCAGCAGAGAATAGTGGGATTGATTGTTATATCATAATAACCCTACGGTTGAGAGGGCGAATATCTTTAGAAGACAAGATTTGAAACCGCGACCCGCAGATCGCAAGTTGAGTGCTCTAACCCACTGTTATGCCATGTCTCGTATGCATTGTGAACTTTATGTATATTGTACATTATTTGCCTCAAAACACGACCGTGTGTCAGTCGTATATTATTTTTCATTTAGACGTGTGAGTTGTGAGAGTTGGTAAGTAAAATAAGCGTAAAAGTTTTGTTTTGAGCGTACAGTTTTAGTAGTATTTTTTACTTTCTGGACTTTAATACTGTTTTGTTTCTTAAATCAATGGATAAGTTATAGTTAGTGTTAACTACATGTACATTGTACAGTTTTATTTCGGTATATTTATTGATATTTTATGTATTGTGTTAAGTATCTTGATGCTGTATCATATCTGTATATCTTTAGATCAGTTGTAACTGTTTTAGATATGCCATTTGACCTGCTGGTTTTTACTTATCATTTCATAAACTACCAAATTTGTATAAAGTTAACAAGGTGACTACAGTTGAATAGGCCTACATAAGATGCAAGTTAATTAGGTGACGACAGTTGAAGATGCCCGCATAAGATGCAAGTTAATTAGGTGACGACAGTTGAAGAGGCCCGCATAAGATGCAAGTTAATTAGGTGACTACAGTTGAATAGGCCTACATAAAATGCAAGTTAATTAGGTGACTACAGTTGAATAGGCCTACATAAAATGCAAGTTAATTAGGTGACTACAGTTGAATAGGCCTACATAAGATGCAAGTTAATTAGGTGACTACAGTTGAATAGGCCTACATAAAATGCAAGTTAATTAGGTGACGACAGTTGAAGAGGCCCGCATAAGATGTAAGTTAATTCGGTAACGACAGTTGAAGAGGCCCTCATAAGATGCAAGTTAATAGGGTGACGACAGTTGAAGAGGCCTGCATAAGATGCAAGTTAATTAGGTGACGACAGTTGAAGAGGCCTGCATAAGATGCGAGTTAATAGGGTGTCGGCATATAAAGAGACTGAATGAGATGTAAGTTACGGAAGTGGCAATTTCACACTGTACTTAAGTTTTTCAAAGGAACATCAAGCTTCTGTAAGAAAGCTAACTTCAAGGGGTTATGATAACATTGTTTACACAAGAATTATATTTTTAAAAAATTACTACTAGTTATTAATACTTATAGCGAAATAAGTAGACACCATTGTTTTGTTTTTGGGTTGTCATGTAATAAATCGGAAGAAAGAAAAACAAGAAATTCAAAACTGTTGCTGTGATGTTTACAGATATTTCCAGAACTTGACTGTATCATTACATGGATATTGAAATAAAAGGAAACGCTGTACAGTATTGTAAATATCTGATAACTTATAAAGGATATATTTAAAATACCATTTAGATGAAAATCTGGGCCATACCTACACAGGCAGTGCTACTGCCTGCTCGATAAGTCGATCGTTTTGTCATTTTCAATGACACCATTCGGCTGAAAGTGCTTCTCGTTCCCAAGTGGCACAGCGGTATGTTTGCAGACTTACAGCGCTATGAACTGGGTTTGATACCCGTGATGGGCTCGGCATGGCCAAGCGTGTTAAGGCGTGCGACTCGTATTCTGAGATTCGCGGGTTCGCATCCCCGTTGCGCCAAACATGCTCGCCCTTTCAGCCGTGGAGGCGTTGTAATGTAACGGTCAATCCCACTATTCGTTGGTAAAAGAGTAGCCCAAGAGTTGGCGGTGGGTGGTGATGACTAGCTGCCTTCCCTCTAGCCTTACACTGCTAAATTAGGGACGGATAACACAGATATCCCTCGAGTAGCTTTGTGCGAAATTCAAAATACAT
Source organism: Tachypleus tridentatus (assembly GCF_004210375.1). Classification (NCBI taxonomy): domain Eukaryota; kingdom Metazoa; phylum Arthropoda; class Merostomata; order Xiphosura; family Limulidae; genus Tachypleus; species Tachypleus tridentatus. The sequence continues at coordinate 132,595,406 of NC_134831.1, read as the reverse complement.
ACAAAATACATATATACCCGTGATGGGCAGAGAAGAGATGACCCATTATGTTGCTTTGTGCTTTACTTAAAAAAACCAAAAAAAACAACGAACATACTTTGGCTGAAGGTGTCTTCCGTACTAGAGGTGTTTGTTGTGTATCACATGTTGTGAATGTGTTCAATCTTTCTGTTATTGAGACGTTCCTCATGGCTAACAGGTTTGTTCAGAACTCAACGTTTTTTATCCTCTTGCATGAGTAGTCCAGGCAGGTCACTTAACTGTTTTTATCGCCTTAAATACACAGTCCTGCTCTTAAGTTTCATGAACTTTGTGTATTCAAATATATATAATACAAAAACATCGTACACGTAGCATGAGTCCCCTTCCAAGTATAAATTACAAAAGAAACAGTACTCTTGAATGTCAAAATAAATACTGAAACTATCAACATATTTGTAGTAAGCAACATATCTATGTCGCAGGTAAAAGAATTCATATGTTTCTACTGATGCTGTGCATACTGTATGGTTTTCAGTGAGGTTTATGACAACTGTATGCACGTGTGAAATTTAATGGACTAGGCGGGTGATAAGCGTTATATAGCAATTCGACCTCTCTGTGATCGTTCAGAAAGTTGCTGTGTGTAACGTACTTTTCATATTTGTTATTTTCATTGCCTTTTATGTAGCTCGTCTTAATATGTTTTTAAAACACTTTACTTGGTTAGGGTACTCGACTCGTACTTTGAGGGTCGCGAGTTCGAATCCCTGTCGCGCCTAACATGCTCGTCCTTTCAGCCGTGGGAGCGGTTATAAGTGACGGTCAATCCCACTGTTCGTTGGTAAAAGAGTAGCCCAAGAGTTAGTGGTGGGTGATGATGACTAGTTGCCTCCTCTCTAGTCTTACACTGATAAATTAGGGACGGCTAGCGCAGGTAGCCCTCGTGTAGCTTTGCACGAAATTCAAAAACGAACAAAACATTTTACTTTCCAGTATCATGTATCATCCATTTTGTAATAATAGTTCAATGGACAAAAAATATACGTGTCAGATTTATAATTAATCTGATTTTTTTATCGCAGTATTTGATATATTTTAAAAAAGGATACTGTATAAACTGTTACCCAGTCCCAATTATTTTACCTGGAAAGAAGAAATTTATCACGAAAACTCTGTGATGGTACTACTTTGTTGCGAAGTAGAGATTTAAATATAAACATATGCAACGTACTAACTCTAAAAAAAACCTGAATTTAGACATTAATTTTAACGATTCTACAGATTAATCCTTACAGAAATCAATATGAAATAATTAATATTTTATGAAGTGTTACTGGAGCGTACTTGTTATTATTCTAGGCTTATCTGTTATCATCTCTCTTTGGTGTGTTTTTTATTGGGATTTTGGTCTTTATTAGAACAGGGAGGGGCAGATTTAATAAAACCATCTGTCATAATATTACTCGAGTTTTATCTGTCTTGAAGTTGCGCGCACACCTTAGTATACAAAATGTTCATGTGCACGCGCATTTCGTTTCAACGAATTTAAATAAAAGGCAGATGTAAATACATATTATTAGACATTTTGAATAACAACTTATTATAAGCTTATCAAAGTTTCTAAAAAAGTATAAGTTAGGTCTGATAATGACATAAGTTTTTATTTACTGATAATATTAAATGCGTTAAAATTTAGCTCGAACTAAACCAAAGCAAACACGCACGCTAGATACAGTATTAATGTATCGAATACAGTTCATATTTAATAAAGGCTTTACTAATGTTAGGCCTAAGACAAGTGGACTCGCAGATTTCTGTGTCTGCGATTAAAACGTTTTTTTCAATTATTTTACAAATCCCATATTTAGAGGAGCACTGCTGAAATATAGATAATAGACGGCAGATATTTCGTGGATCTTTGTTTTTTTTTTTAATAAAGTAGCTTCTACGTGTAGACAGACAGTCATGATATAATTTAAAAGGGGCAATGAAACAGACTGGTAATATCCTTCTCGATACTTGTTTTAACACGTTAAAGAGGACCTTTTTCTTTAACTGTTACCTTTATTTTCTTTATAAAGAGATTATAACACAAGGTCCGGCATATCCAGGTGGGTTAAAGCATTCGACTCGTAATCTGAGGGTCGTGGGTTCGAATCCCTGTCGTACCAAATATGCTCGTCCTTTCAGCGGGGGGGGGCGTTATAATGTTACGGTCAATACCATTATTCAGTGGTAAAAGAGTAGCCCAAGAGTTGTGGGTGGGTGGTGATGACTAGCTGCCTTCCCTTTAGTCTTACACTGCAAAATTAGGGCTGGCTAAAGTTTATAGCCCTCGTGTGGCTTTGCGAGAAATTTCAAAAGAAATAATTCATTACACAAATACGCGCACCTTTATGATAACTTATGTTTTAAGTCTCTTCATTAAAGTTTGATTAAGCTACTTATTCATGACGTCATATGGCAAGGTCCAGTATATTATTTTACCATAGTCTTGATATATGACGATAAAGTTATTCATTTTGTTTTTTCGGTATTAGAAACAGTTTATATGTTACAAAATTTACACAGCCAATATGGATAGAAAAATTAATCTTATATAAAAGCCAGTGTGTGTGTGTAACTTCACACTTGATTTCTTTTGATTTCCCTAGAATCGTAAGAGCCAAAATGTTTTTATCCAGATAGAATAGTTCGATTGTTGTCTGTCCGTTACGATTTTAGTGACGAGGTGGAAGGGGACCGAAAAAAACCTTGTAAGTGTAGTGAGTGTTGGTATAATAAGCCTGACGTAAAGACGTAGTTTGGGATCACCTAGCTTAGAGCCATGTGCATAAAATTTATCATGAAAGTAAAAGCATAGATTCAGTTTTAAACTTAAGTTGTTTCTGAATTAATCTATTTTTTGTTATATCACCAACGTTTTTAATAAAAAACAAACCACTTTGGTCAATGGAGATTGTAAATTAAGAAATCATCAAATATCTCTCAAGTTTAATTGTCTATACATTTCATTTTATACTTTCAATTCATAGCGTAACAAAAGTATTAGGTTATACCTTTGTTGCTAAGCAACATGTAATGTTACGAAAACGCGTTGGCTTTTCTCGGTTCTTTACGTAATTGATTTTTACCAATAATTATTTTATGAATACACAGCAAATTCATTTCATGAATGACCTTAATTTTGATTGGTTGACAAAGGAATACACCGACGTTTGACTGCTTCGATTACACTTTTACTGTATCTTTGTTGGCCAAGCTTTATTAAAAAAAACAAAAAAACAATCTATAATTCAGTTAGCTATAAAATTTTAGGTTGGGTATACTTGCCCCGTCATTTTTTCTGGACTATTCGCTATTTGAAAATATTCAACTGGTGTTTGTCTAGTGAGTGAACGTACTCGAATGACTCGATGCGTAACTGTCTCAGTTGTTAATTGTCAGATGTGGTTTACGTCATTTCTGTATTGATTGTTTAATTAACGAAAGAAAAAGGTTTTTATTATAGAAAACTTATTTGCGAGAATGCCCTTCACAAATTGTGGAAATAAGTTGTTCGTGTTAAGCCCTTTGGTAACCATAATATTAAACCAATAAACTTGGCATAATGATTTATCGCTTTTGAATTTTAATTATATCTTATAACTCTTGCGTTTTGAAGAGATAACCGAGCTTACTGGCTTCGGCCCTTTTGGCTACTTTCACAAAATTACATTGATTTATATATACATATAAACACTTTAGAATTTTTTTTCAAAAACATAGCTTCATTATGTAACTCAAGTCGGCTGGTATGGATAGTAAAACTTTTTTTTTTTTTTTTTAAATAAAGTAGATAACAATGTTTCGGCCTTCATAGATTATCTTTAGGTTAGCAAAGAGTTTGCAACTGACTGTTGCCGGGCCTATGTACACACTATCTTTGTTCACCTGTAGATGACCTAAGAGGGTCGAAACACTGTTCTCTATTTTAATAACAGTTTTAATACCAATAACAGCCGCCTCGAAATACATTTTTCCTTTAATTGGGTTTCTTGTCATCACCGTTATATAGCAATTAACACACAGCGGTGAATAATATTACAACTTGTAATATATTATGGGGTACATTTCGTTCAATGAAAAAATGGCTTGTTTTATGTACGTGTACGCGTGTAAGGACTCAGACCTGATATTTATTAGTCGTCACTATTTTTGTTATCACGAGTTTACATTTAGTAACAAATAAGTAGTTTGATTATTATCTCCTTCACTGAAGTAATAGTTTTGAAACATCTGGTTTAGCTACGTTAAAAAAAAATCTCGACTTTTTATTGGCTCTCCAAAATTTACGTAGTTTATTTCGAGTATAGATTTTTCATGATAGCCAATACAAATCTCTCGAGATATTTTATTAGAAAATAAGTTTTTGTTTGCTTTATAACTCACTATTTAAAAACGTAGAATGTTCAGTATACATTAAGAACTCTAGTGTTTCGCTAGAGGTTGCATTACGAACCAGGAATGACATATGGATATGAACCATGACGATCTGATTCTGCATATGGTCTTCCAATCACGGTTGCAGTAAGAAAGTTCGTGTCTTATTTGCTAGCAGATGAAGCTCATTGCAACACATCGCCTTGAGATGATTGTAACGTGAACTTGCGGGTTTAATTTTTTTTTAACATTTAAACTTGTACTAGAAATCTTTAGAAAGTGTTTATATTTTTATAAAACCAAATCGGAACGATAGCTATTAGTTATCTTAGATGTCAACAGTTGAGGCTGTTTTTGAAAGAAAGTTTTCCCAAAAGATTGGAATGTAGATCGATGTAGATTAAATATCATTTTTCATTACATAAAAACAAAACATAAAAACTTCCGTTTTTGAATGTTCAGTATTAGCTGCATTGGCCAATGAAATGGCTGTTTAGACCCTGATAACTATAATAACAGTTTTTATTTAGGCTCGGAATAATGCAAATACCTTAGACTTAAGATAATTTAGTATTGGTGAAAACATTATTCAGATTTTTACAAATCCTTAAAAGAGTGGTGTGGAAACTAATCCAAAATGCAAGTCTCACCAAAAGCAGTAATTTTTACCATTAATTCTGAGGATTTGTGTGGGTGTGGTGGTGGTGGCGGCGGCTAGTGAAAATGGGTAAGGTAGGTGGACCGTGGGCCCCGTTTTAGTGGTCTGTGGAAGAAAACGTTTCAGAACAGCTGATCTAAATGGTTGGCAGTTCACTGTTGGAAGAGTTGTAGGCGAGACCGTAGTGTGTGATAAGTTATTCGTACATGTAACCCCTGCAAACTTCCACTCATTACATTACATTGGTTGATTAATTTGTTAATAATATTTATATTTTACATTTATTGAACCAGCGTTTTGTAATTTAGTATTTTTTATACATAGTAGTCGCTAGTTGTTTTGCTGTATGTCCCCCAGCTACTGACTCTGTAGCTAAGTAATAAGTAACACGTGTTGTAAAATGACCATTGCTTGCAGAAGCTGTGATGAGAGTTATAGAACATTAATGTTGTGAAAGGTGTCTAGTAGTGACGGTTCTGAAAACGAAGGAATGTTTTGTATCTCAGAACGGCTGGTATGGGTATTAACACTTTATTGATAAACAGAAAACAACGTTTCGACCTTCTTAGGTCATCTTCAAGTTGACAAAAATGCCCGTACCAGTTGTTCTGAGAAACATTTTTATTTCAAGTGGCTTTCTCGTCATCAAGAAGTTCCAGTGTTTTGCGCCTGGAAACGGGGGCGTTGTTGATCGTTTAACTGTGCAATTACACACGTTCCACCTTGTGTGTAGTGTCCGTTACACTCTTTCCACCTTGTGTGTTGTGAGCTGATATTGATTTTATTCATCACGTGATGACTGGAAAGTGCAGAATGCTCTTTTTTTTTTCTTCTGATGGAACCTTATTACGGTACACGTGTTTTTCCTCAGTTGGAGTTTTTGTGGTTTTATCTCTTTATGTGTTTAGCTATTTAGGGTATAATGTTTAGTAGGACCAGTTAACCAGAACAAGTGGAAGTTAACATGGGCTGCAAAAAAATCCCGTAATGACGCGCAGTTGTAAAGGTAAACACGTGGAAAAATTGGTATGACAACCATCGAAGCAACACGATACAAGATGCTGTAACGAATACTTCGAAAATACAATGTTTTGTGGCGATGAAAGTGCGTGCATTTGTGACGTATGAGTGCCGTAGGTGCTGTGGATATATACTGCTACTACCTGAGTTAAGAAAACAAAACATCGTAAACTATTCCTCATTATTATAAAGGTATAGGCTCAATAAGACCATGTGAACAATTTATCATCTAGTGGTTTCGTAGATAATGTTTTTTGTTGTTTTTTAAACCTGAAATATCACATCATTGTTGAATTATTTTGGGTAAAAGCAGTAGGCTAGCTTTACCCAAATTCAACATTACTTTAGGGCCGTGTATTCCTGATACACGTAGTAGCACGCGCGGTTTTACGGCAGAGTTGTGACAGAGTCGTTTGTGGGAGCCTTCCGTGGACTGTTATAAAAGTATAAGCACACCACTCGGAGACTCTGTGGCAGCTGAGAGCCGTATTGATTTGTTTTACAGTAGATCAGGTACCATGTTTCTATTGAGTTAATGTGTACCTGTCTTAGTATTCCACTAAAAACTATACATGTAGTGGCTTATGTAGTCGTTTGGAATAAACATTTATGATTTTTCTATTGTTTGGTTGGCGTATTCCGTTTCCTGGAGTTAAGTTTATTATCGAAATTGTAATAGATACGAACGATTTTCAATTGGCTGTAGGGAAGCTAGTTCTTACAAGTGTTGGTTGACACTGGATTTCCCTTTCCCGCTTGTGTAGCACAATATTACTTGAGTAGTAAGTGCAACATATAGTCAGTTGGTTGATGTCATTACCTCTCCACAGCAGGTGGACCTGCAAATATTTGTTTTCGATATTTTCCAGTAGTCGGTGGGGGGAGGGAGAAAAAGTGAATAAAAATATTAAATATCAGGCTTAGTTTACTGTTTAGATAAATTTCAGTTTTGGTTTGTACTTGTGAAAATTTATTCATAATTTTAAATAAATATTATACATTTTGTTTTTCTGCTGATTTGTGAGACTTGTCTTTTACATTGTAACTCTACCTGTGTTCAGGACACGCTATACCGTAAATATTCTGAAGGAAATGTGACCACCAGCTCTTGAAAATTTCTGGTTCAGTGTATTGTTATGGGCTTGGAATTAAGCAACAGGAGACGAACAGCCAGTTGATTTAAAATCCACGTGCATGATCTATAGAATTCGTGTGTTAACGGTTATGACATGATATAAGACGTCATGTGCTCTCTTTGTCCTATTAAAAAGAGGCCTAACAAAATGGTTCGATTTGACTCCTTTGTGGACACTATTTCCTATAGTAGGGTAAGTAATTTATAGCTAAGTGAATGTTATAATACAAATTTGATATTATTATATAACTTATTCTGTTAAGACATGGTATTATTCGTTAATTATATGGTGAAGAATATATTCTGTGCATGTAAGATTGTGTTCATTTACTAAGTATTAAGGTTACCGATTTTAATAAAACGTAAAACATGAAAAGATACCGTATTCGTTTTCATAAATGAAACTATGACATAAGAAACTTCACATGTACCGTGAACCGACTATCTACCTGTACACTTCAAAATTCCTGGAAAAACTTCCATCAATAATTGTTTCGTGGAAAGCACGGTAGAGGTCAGTGGTTTTAATGCAAGTTTCAGTTTTCATCTTTATATGCAGTATCGCATTTTTGTTTTGGTTATCGTGTAAACACGCATACACTCAGATATATATGCGTACGTGTTTGTGTGTACGAACCTGAGAAAGAAAACAAAGTAATTTTGTTTTACGTGTGTTAAACAAGTTGTATCATTTAGTGGTATTTTGATTGAGAATCCTTTGTTAGCTGTGTGTTGTACTTAAAATATTTTACCTGCCTTACCATGAACGTAGTTGGTAACATTATAATTTATTTAAATTCTTAATCAAATATTTATCGTGTGAAAAATGCATAATTAATCATTTTGAAGCCCGCCACTTACAAATCATCACCAGTTTGAAAAACGCAGTGTATTTGGGGTGGGAGAGACGCTCGCAGATAGTTAAGCGTGAAATTTTTAGATCATACTTGTATTTAATTATATCAACTTTTAAATAAATTTATTTAATTAATGTCATTTAGAAACGTACTTGGAACGTTTTATTTGTGTGAATTATGATTTTTTTTAAAAAACAAACTTCGCGGTGTATCATAAAAACTGCTCGTAAGTTTTATACGTTTTAAATGTTTCATAATGCCGAACACACATGGTAGGTCGTAATACAAATAAATTTGATATTAAAGCAGCTTTCTTTGCTTTATTTTTCAGTTTATTTCTTGCTTAAAAATAGCAATGCCTTGAATGAAAACCTGTCTTTTTATGACAAGTGATGCCCTTATGATTGTAGATAATTGCTTGTAGAAAGCAGCATTATATTAGAATAAAACATCAACCTCGTTGGTAGATACTGTGCATTTCGAGAATACGTACGCATAATATTGTTGTCTTTGAGCAGAATATCACTCGTTTACATGTATTGCGTTTTGCATTCACTGAGAACTGTGCTCGAAACTGAACCCTGAAAAATAAAACTAAAATAAAAATCAAAACATTGATGGTAGGTTAAATCCCGTTCTTTATATTGTAAAAATATAAATTTACGTTGAAAAATACCAAACTTGACGTAAGTGTGCAAAATTAATACCAAACAAACCTTGGTTGTGGCCCGGCATAGCCAGGTGATTAAGGCACTCGAGTCGTAATCCGAGGTTTGCGGGTTCAAATCACCGTCACACAAAACATTCTCGCCCTTTCAGCCGTGGTGGAATTATGATGTGACGGTCAATCCCGCTATTCGTTGGTAAAAAAGTAGCTCAAGAGTTGGCAGTGGGTGGTGATAACTAGCTGTCTTCCCTGTAGTCTTACACTGCTAAATTAGGGACGGCTAGCACAGATAGTCCTCCTGTAGCTAGTTTTGCGCGAATTTTAAACCAAACCAAACCTTATTCACGCCAGGAATACAGGCTGCAAAAATCTCACAATAACATGCAGTTGTAAAGAATAAACACGTGAAAAAATTGCTATGACCATCATCGAGGCAACATGATTAATTACTTCTGAGTACCGTGATCTAAGACGTAACTTTATGAAACAGTGATATTCGAAAGAATTACGTCTTAAGAAAACTATCCTAGTTGTAGAGGTTATATGCTGCATTAATTATATCGAAACCGAACCTTCCATACAGCTTATTGTAGCCCTGCGCGAAATTCAAAACAAATCAAAATTTGAATATCACGAATGTAACAAAATTCCACCGTATATTAGCATCCCTAACCACCTCAGTTGATGAAAGTAGACTTTCCTTTAAGAACTAAATTCATGACATGAAATTCTTTTTTTTATTATAAAAACTTGTGTACATACACGTTTCTTGAAGAATTTTTTTTTTCACCAATACGTGCAGAAAGCTCCGCACTCAAAAGTCCTTCTGTTGGTTATTGGTAATTTTACAGGTTAAAAACCGGGGCTCGATTCCCTGAAGTGAACAGAGTGCACATGATCCGTTTTGTAGTTTTGCGCTAAAACAAGAAGTTCCCGATAAAAATTTTCATGTGGTGCATGTGTATGATGTGGTACTGCGCGGGAACTAAATTTTGGTGGATATATCACTGAAGTTAAAAATTAAAATCAAGATAAGTTCCGAATTTCCAGAATATTTTGCTTGTCGATCAATATTTGTCTCGACAGTTTTATCAACAAAATATGTGCTAATAATAAACTTTAGTGCATCCCACTAAGTGCCAACAGCAATCAGTGAAAAGCTTAAAGTGTGCATCAGTTATAAAATAGATGTAATATTAAGTCATTATGTGCCATATGAAAGCTACGTAAAAGGGCTGTTTATGTTAAGTAGATGTTAGCACAAGATGGTGTAACCCGAGAATTTCTATTGATACCAAAATCTCGGTTCTTAACGCTATGTGGAGATAATCATGACAAATAATCAGGAAACTGTGTAATATATATAATGTAATAACCCACTTATCATGAAACTAGGGAACTTTGAGAGGTTTTGTAGTTACTGGTTTCACACTACATCATTTGAACTAGTGACCAAGTCATATTTTTTATCTATTTTCATTGTGGATCGTTACAGTTCTATTGGAAAATATTCTAAAATACATCGAGATTATAACGTTAACGACTGCATTAGCTTTTATGAAACATGAATAAAAAAACAAAGTTAACTGAAGCTGGACAGATACTCATCGAACTAATAACAACGTGACAGACATGTCAGTAAACACGTTCACAGTATTAACAATTTGCCTAGCAAATAGTGTCTTGTACACTATTAAACTGGCGCCTCTTGCTTATTAGCGGAACGTTAAGAGTTTCTCATCAGTAAGTGTCTGCTTGCAGCTGTCAATTAAAAGTTTATTGTACCATAATGTAAATCTAATTAAATTAACGAGATGGTTTTATGTACGGTTGCAGGAAAGTTTTTACAGTATACAAGAAACCGTATTTCTTATAACACTCTTATATAAAATAAAATTGAATTTGTAACATAATTTCAACTTTAACACTGTGTGCATATAGACAGACTGATTTGTTTCGACTTTATACCTTAAAAGGTATTGTTTTTCCGAAGTTGTTATTAATTTTAAATTATTGTTATACATTTGCCCTTTTTAATAACTCAATAATGATCGCCGATAGGTAAGTAATAAAAATATATGCTACTAAATAATGATAAAAAGTTTGACAACAGTTTCTGTATATATAACTGATCAAAATGCGGTTACTTTTAGCAATTGTTTTTGGCATTAGTTTAACGAAACTTGTTTTTCCTTGCTACTGTAAGCTTTATTTTTGTTAACTGTTATACAATTTTGATTTTCCCATTTATTTCCATAAATCATTTATTGTTAACAGAATTGTTTAAAAAATGCCAACTAGTGAGTAATTTAGTATGTGACAGACTACACACGTTTTATTATGCCATTTATTTTATGGCTAAAAAATATATTCTTATTATTTTACAACCCTGTAGGTGAACAAATCCTGCAACAAAACGTTCAGTAAACCGTAATGAGAACGGCGTGATGGTTAGCGTTTCAGGCTGCGTATCTGTTAGACGTGTTACGGATGAATATATATATATTCCGCACTTTTAGTTCTGGAAGCCTTATTAAGGTGATAGTGAATCTCATTATTCGGTTCAAAGCCCTTTTCGATGGTCGGTCCTGATAGACGACTGCTTTCAGTAGTCCAAAAGTAGGGACTGCTTTACTTGAAACTCAAGAGTGACATGGTTATTTAGTCCTTGGGATGCACCCTTTAGGTTGAAAATTCTAATTCCGAAACTTTCGTGTTATATTTACAAAAGATTGCAGTTTTTTTGTGCTGAAGAGTTGTTGTTGTATTCAGCTAAATCACCAATAAAAGAAAACATCAATAAGTAGGCAAGTGTCTGCATATCTCATGTGGTTAGTACAAGTAAAAATAATATTGACTCCATAAGCCTCCATAACCCAGAGTTGGCTGGCCATGTTACCTCAATTTTTTATATGGTAGCTGTAAATTGTCCAGCAGTGTACGTGTTTTTCTTTGTATTATGATTGTGGTGTTCGAGAACTGGAATAAGAAAAACCCTGAATTTAAAGGTACAAATACTTAATCAGTTGAAGGAGGCAATTAGTATCCTGCACAAAGGGTATAATGAGGTAATTAGTGATTTTATAACAAAATAAACAACGTAGAAAAGCATTATCTAGTGTTGTTCTTTAAACAGTTTTTGTTTCGTTAATGAGGTACCCTCGGCTGGTAGAGTATAAACAGTATAGGAAGAGGTTAGTGAGTACTTGTTTGGTTGTAGATGTAACCTTTGTTTGCTTCAGTTACACATTAAGATTGAATTGACGGTCTGATACGTTAAACCAAGCTTCATTCTATGGTGTGTATATTACAGAAGATCCAGATAGTGTAATAGTTGTTTATTTAGTTGAACACCCGTGGGGAAAAGTTAACCTGTTTTGTCGGGTAACAGATATATTGTGTGTAATGCAAAGTAAGTATAGGGGGTTTTACCCCGTGCTTCACAGGCTGGCTGTGCTGTGTGGGTGAAATAGTTTCACGAACTAGATAGAGTACGTGGTGTCTGCTTTGACTTACGCAGCATATTGGTCGTAAGTTGTAAAAAGCGTATCACAGTTTCGGAGCTCACGAGAGTAACCGTTGCTTAGTGAAATAAGTGATCACGCGATTTGTTCAAATAAAATTAACTATTTATTTAAATAGTAGTCTCAACTCGTGCAGAGCTGTAGTGCACTGGCTTTTAGAGCCAAAATAATCATAGCATAGTTAAAAATGATAATAGAATGATCATTTAGTGGCAGACGTATGTAATAACCGAAATACGTTTGGTATCAAAACACTGGTTGAACTTTTGTTTGGCTGTTTTTTATTTTATTTTTGGTTTATTGAGTTATTTATCGACGAAAGTGTTCTTTATTTCGTATTAACGTTAATTTTTACCATCCTAAGGAAAATATCGCAAAATTATATTTGTTTTTATGTGTTCAATTTTTCTTTAGTGGATATATACATATATATATGGGTATACGCATATGTTATATTGATTTATACGTGTATGTACTATTTTCATGAATGGCTTTCTTTTGCGCAATCAAGCAGTAGTTAAACTGGATTCTACAAAACATATATCATTACCAGTTATAATCCATCAACCGGAAACCACGACGTGGATGGAATAGATATGTCCCTCGAAGGTCATCATAGTTTTTCATAGTTAGTTTGAGACTGTACCGATATAATTGTATGCAGTTCACATTAGTGGTTAGCTAGGAATTAAAATAGGAACCCCTTCAGTTAACTTTTTTTTTTTTTTTTATCTTGACGAAAAGAGTAAAAACAAACTGTACAAATAAAGAAATTTTGAAGTTATAAGTCTTGTCTTAAGGGAGCTAAGAACTTAAGATTAACATACCTTTCACCGTAGTAGAGTTTGTACCCAGTCTTACACGCACCTTTTTGCTTATATATAAATATATAAGTTTATTGATTACAGTATTTATATTTCTACCATAGACGATTAAAAATAACTTCTAGTAGTCACTGATGCGCCATTCCGTGTAGTTGTTGCCTTAATCTGTTTACTTCTATATTTTTCGTGACTCTACGAAGGAACGCTAGCAGCAGAAATGTAATAGCTCACTTTGGGGAATATTTTTCATTTGTTACCATGGATACGACGAAGATTAACATTTGATCATTTAGAAGCGTTGAGCCGTTTAGGGAACGTCCCATTATCTTGACATCATTTGTACTTTGGAGCTGTAATCGGTAACCAACACTCGTTAGTGTGTCTGAGTATTTCTTTTATTGGTATCCAGTTTATGAACCTAATCTTGTTAGGAGAAAATGGTATTTTGTAGAATGGATTTTGCTTGTAGCTTCAACTTCCAGTACACAGCTTAAGGCTCCAGTTTCCATGTTCAGATACCGTGTTTCTCCGAAAATAAGACAGGGCTTATATTAATTTTCACTCCAAAATATGACACTAGGGCTTATTTTCGGGGGATGTCTTATTTTGATATATTAAAAAAATGAAGTTACAAAGTAAAACTATTAAACTAACCATTTAAAATAAACTATTATTAAACAATTAAACTAACTGATTAATACTTAAACAAACTAATTAACTAACTATTAAACTAATTAATAAATTAATTTTTTTTTATTTCTTTCCTCTTCCTGCCACTCTTAACTAGGGCTTATTTTAAGGGTAGGGCTTATATTAAAACTATCCCCAAAAATCACACTAGGTCTTATTTTATGGGTAGGTCTTATTATCAGAGAAACACGGTAGTTTCCTCATAAACTGTTCAATATTTGATGTTTTATATATATATATAATATTAGGAAATGAAAGGTTGCCTTCCTTATATGTAATTGTAAAAAATGCCCATAAAACTGCAAAACAAATTGTAAAAGTGAAACGTTGTTTGTATCTCCTCACTGACCTGCTGTACTTCGAATACCAAATTCATCAACAGGGGGCCTAGAAGTTTTACAAAACGCGCATAAAAACTACAAAATTTCTAATGTAGAACTGATAATTTGTATGTAACCTTGCATTGACCAGATGAACCTCCAAACCAATTTTGGTGGATATCCTTTCACACCCTATGATGTAGTTACATGGACGTACAACAGACAATACTAGTATATTTATATAGATATGTGTATGTATATGATAAACGTACCAAATGTATAGTTCGATAAATTAACGAAAAACATATTTAAAAGTCAATGCGCCCCCTTGTTGGACAGCAGTATGTTTATGGACTTAAAACAATAAAGCAAACAAACAAAATGAAGTCCAGTACATTGGGAGGGTGGGTGTATGTGTGTGTGTGCTTTTTTATTGCAAAGTCACATTGGGCTATCTGCTGAGTACACCGACGGGAATCAAACCCCTGATTTTAGCGTTGTAAATCCGTAGACTTACCGCTGTACCAGGAGACTAATACGTTGGGCACGTTGGTGGGGCAGTTACAGATATTACATAAAAACTTCGGTTAATGGCATGCTATGACAATATATTTTAATTTCACAACACGTTACTATTATATGAAGGTTTAGTTTATACACAGAGTTTGATTTTTGCTTTTATGATGTTTTTCAAGAATGTTTAATATTTATTGCACTCTTGTATACTATTCTGTTCAGCATATCGAATTTTTACTTTACTATAATTCTTTACTTCTATGAAGGGTTTCAGTCATTCTTTCATAACACTTAAAACACACCCGTTGCCCGATGAGGCCTACTGATGAAAGCGCTTGGTTCGCAGTTTGGGAGTCGCGGGTTCGAATCCCATTCTTATCTAATGTATTTGCCATTTAAGCTATAGGTGCGCTATTATGTGACAGTCAATCTCACTATTCGCTGGTAAAAGAGTACCCCATGAATTGGCAGTGGGTGGGGCTGATTAGCTGCCTACCATATGATATATAACTGCCAAATTAGGGGAGGGTTAGCGCAGATAGCCCTCGTGTAGCTTTGCGCGAAATTCAGAACAAATCAAAACAAAAGAGCCTTGTGTTAATCAAATGTCTAGATGCGACGTTTCGCCTCCGGAGAAGTATTCCTGTACCTCAAGTTGGTCTATAGTTTGAAACGTATAGACGCCGCTATCGAATTGAGCAGCAAAATATAAAGCTGCACATTTAAAAACCGCTGAATTTGACCTTAAATGTCAATTCGAATTACTTTGTACAGTGCTATGATATTCAATAAACTAAAGCAAACAAACTGAATTAATAAAATTGTATTTAAAAGGGTACTAACGGTTACACCTACAACTGTTGAAACACTCTTTAAGACCGTGTCATGACTCATGCTCAAACGGATTTCCATTGGTCTAATTGAATATGTATTAATTATTTGAGTACTACCAGTAGAAACGAACGGTTTTATTATTATATTTTCCAGACACCCTGGAGAGTAGCTTAAATATTAAGTAAAACTAAGAGTTTTTAGATTCACTTTTTCTTCTATTATGTTTAGGGAATACAGAAAAGGACATTCGAAAATATCCATAAACCTAATATCGAAGCAGATTGTATATTAATCCATCCAGAATTTATTAAAGTTTTTTTTTTTTTTACTTGGTATAAGTATATTCTAAGAGTGTGTGTGTTTTCTTATAGTAAAGCCACATTGGACTATCTGCTGAATCCACCGAGGGGAATCGAACCCATGATTTTAGCGTTGCAAATCCGGAGACATATTCTAAGAGATACATATTATCTTATAAGTACAGTTAATTAGACTGTAATTTATATTTGTATGGTTTACGCTGACATAGAATAACCATTTTATGTTGGCATGTACTTCATGATTCACATGTTATATCATGGAGCTCCCCAGTGGCACAGCGGTATGTTTGTGGATTCACAACGCCAGAAACCGAGTTTTGATACTCGTGGTGGGCAAAGCACAGATAGCCTATTGTATGGCTTTATGATTAATTCTAAACAAACGAATATATCATAGATGCTAGTAGGCCTGTCTTAATAGTAATAAAATAAAGCAGTAGGTGGATATTTTTCTGATATTCGGAATCCTTGTAACGCTACATTTAATTAAAATATGTTTTAGGTTTTCAAGTATGCAGTTTTACACCAAGTGGCATAATGTGTAGTGACAAATGGGGTAATGAATAATGATGATGTGTGTTTTTAACATACCTCAAATTACGCGTAACGAACGCGCCAATGTAAGTATTGAACAAATGAACCACATTGAACTACTTTTCAATTTTGGTTTTAGTCTATTGATCCTCTGTTCACAATTCTTGTTCGCACGAATTTTAACTTGTCTTCTGTTTACACTATATTCAGTTAACACATGTTTTTTTAATACTTGAAACTGACGTAGGTCTTAAATTAGCGTATTAGTGTATTTGGACTGTTATCCCCCTAGTGGTGGAACAAACACAAAAACGAAACATTAGAATGTTTGTATTCATATATCACATTTGAAGTTTAGAAGGTAGGAATACAGTCTCTGTACCTAAACAAAATAATCTAAAATGTATACAAGTTTAAAACACATCTGTAACTCCACTTGAGGGTATGCTTTAATGACATAACTCACTTAACAGGA